>NW_017276833.1:1221695-1307943 GCF_001594065.2 Cyphomyrmex costatus | reverse complement strand
TTTTTTTTTTTTTTTTTTGTTTTTTTTATCTCTAAACGCCTCTTTGACGTTTTTAATCGGGGATTTGCTCGTCGACGAAGTGGAGGGAACAGATGATGCCTGGCTCGAAAATGGAATTAGAAAGAAATATGGCGTGTACATCTGTAGGCATACTTCTCTTCGATTTCAATTAAACTTTTTACAATTTTTTTTATTTTTTTCAAAGGAAAAAAACATTTCATGAGGAGAATAGAACCAACCTTTTCACAAAACGCATCACGATTCCTCTCGGCGTCACTCTTGTTTATCTCATCGATGTAATCAGACCGAAAGATTGAGCATTGCATCAGACAGTAATGTAAGTAGATGCGCAGAATGGAATACGAAATAATTCATTCTTCGCTAATGCACCCCGCTACAAATGCATGCTCTTGCATCTCGAAGTTCGAAACTGACACGTAGAACTCTCCGGAAGTTACCAGCGAACTCCCCCCTCTCTCTTCCTGTTTACGTATAATTTGATGTTATGATTTAATTTCTAACTCGCGCTGCTCTTATTATCCGAGTCCCTGATGTGCTTCTCGAAGCTGCATCCCGAAACAGCCCGTAGCGCATTACTGGGATCTTTTACAAAGTGAACTTTGAAATTTAATACGCGGAAACTCATAGAGGGAACTCGCGCGAAAATGCATAGAGGAAAGACGAAACTGTCGCATTCGACGAAATGTTCAGTTCGCCAAATTGTTGGCGAAGCCAACTGTAACTCGATTCTAAATATCGGATAGTGGAAACTTCACGCGGAGACTCGCGTATCAACGAAAGAAACTTACGACTGAACGCGGTTGTTTCGGGCGCGGCTAAAATTAGCGCGAAACGGCATAAAAAGCCCCGTTAACTCGAAAGCCGGACACTGCAGCTCAGCCGGCCGGGCTGCATGTTATTGATCCTGTAAGTTGTGCCCTTTGTATCGCAGAAACGTCGTCGCTGAAGTGGACAAAGGCGGCCGGCGGTGCGCGCGATTCCTTGATCAATGCGGAATGAATTAATTTTAGACCGGAGAGTGTCTAGAGAGGAGAAGTCGAGCCGCATCTTTGTGTATCTGTCAAGGAAAGTCGATATAACTTTGGCGGCTTGCAGAACCCCGACTTCGTCTTGTAACCGTATACGAAAGTGCAACATCGCTCGATGTGTCTACAATGTGACGTTCATATTATCGTGTTATTCGTATTACGAAGTTAATAATTAACTCGGAAATAGTCACCCGGGGCGTTTTTACACCCCGGCGGCGAGAAAATGTTGTGAAATTTTGTTTTACATGAATATCGTTTAATATGTCCTTTTTTTTTTTTGTAATAATAACTATTCTGTGGAAACTTTTAAATGTGCAATTTTCCATCGCGAACTCGTAATAAAAAAGCGTTATATTAATTAAAATCTTACACTGAGAGAAAGGTATATCGTATTTGTGACTATATAATTGCATGGTAAAATAATTATGGTTAGGAGCATCATTTTTATAGTTATTATTGCTATAATGTTAGTAACAATGACCTTATATGTATATAGTTTTACCAAACGGTACAAAAATTGTAGTATATAAATTATGATAATGTCAAATATTAGAATAGTAAGGTATGGAAATATGGATGATAAATAGAATAATCATTTTTATGTAGTAATTGCAATCATAATTACAATGAGAATGTAACCATTTTTTCGATATTCGCTTACTCTTTACATGTGGTAACAATAACTAAAAAATATATTATGGTTATCACGATCATAATTTAATGTTCGGGATACTATATTTCATATAGTCAAAACAATTATTAATTTATGGTTGTTCCAATCCCTTTTTTTCTCTCTGTGTAATTTTTTTAAATATTATCGTAATAAGCTACATAACGTGCTTATATTCCATTTCATATATTTATTTGCTTTCTACTGATTTTTTTCGGAAAATTGTGTTTATATAGGTATCCATAATATTCTCAAATACTAATAAAAATACGATATGTTGAGTAAAAAATCGTATAACAGTATAATGCTCGTGTTTATCATTGTAGATTTAATCTCGAGCCGAGTTGCTTTTCTTCCTTTTCTAATTCTTAAACCTAAGAAGAGTGAGTTAAATCAAGATCAAAGTTAATTTATAACGATGAAAATGGGTATATATAATGTTCTTCTTTTAATAATTCTTTTTTTTCCATCAGAATTAGAAGGTTCATAGAGACTCGGATGTGAATTAAAATTAAAATTGAACTACATTGGTAGAAGCGGGCGAAAGATTTAATCGACCGACCGAAACTGTAACACCGACAAATCTCTCGGCGAATCGCGGCCAATTTAGGTGACATTTCTCTCCGCGTTGCGGTGATAAATTCTAAATAATACGCCGACCTTGGCGACGTGTTTGTATTTGGCGTATCGAATTTTCACGAGGGCAGTCGTCGAAGGTGAATGCTTATATGGATCCACGCTCATAATTCAAGAGGCTGACGGCGGCAGGATGGCGCGCCGGCAGAAAGGCAGCATTTTTTATTTAGGAGCCTCAGCGCGGAGTAACGAGATCGTCTTTCCGCGAGAGAGGTGAAAAGAAAACCCCTGAGCATGCGACGACGCGGGACAAAAACGAGAATGGACACGATAACGAGAGTGGTAGAAGAAAAGGGTGGAACGATATAACGGCGGAGTTGACTTTTCCCGCAATAGTCACGGGATTTTGATGGGAATATATAATCCGAGAAAATATTCCGCGAGCGCACCGCGGAGGAAGAACACTCGAAATAACTGTGCACCCGCGAAATCTGCATCACATTTTATTTCTAGAGACTGTAAATGCCGGACGAACAAAAAAACTGTCGGGGATATTAAAATAGATTTCGACGACCTCTCTGACGCTGCAATTAATACAAAACGATTCGTAAAATGCTCAGTAATAATTTTTCGTATCTTCTTGGTTTTCTTTCATCTAATTTTACGATATATTTAAACAAATACGTTTATTGAAAGATAAAGACATTGATTACGGAAATGAAGAATAAAATTTTATTTAACTTGTCTGTCCAGTAAAAATTTAAATAGCTATAAAACACTCTTGCAAGACTGTGAAACAATACACTTACTGCACAACGCGACGGAAGGAAAAACGACTCTTTTATCCTTCCTCTTCTCAATTTACTGACATATTTTATATCCACTAAAATCTCTCGCTATGCAGAGTTATATACGTATAGATGTACAACACGAAATGTAAATGTGCCATATAATGAAATTTATAACGCGGGATGATGTAGCGATTAGCGTTTTATGCCATTGATTCGTGCACATTAAGCAGCGATGACAACGCTCGCGAGATTGTGAAACCAGATAATCAAAGTTTATTCAGCCAGATGATCAAATAACATTAACGATTCGACGACGCGCTCTATTTACCGATTAATTCACGATGTTAACATTTCCGTTGTACACCACGGTTTGAAAAATATAGAATAAATTCGAATAAAAAAAATGTTTAGAAGTGTATATATATATATATATATTTATATACTCTTTATTGACTAGTTAGTATGTTTGTTGTACTTAAAATGAAATAGACATGCACTTGAAGTTTGGCGAAAGCTGGATAAAAAGTTTCAGAGACAACGAGGAACTCGGTTTCAGACTCTTTGGGAAGAGGCGAAAGGTGTCAGTTGTAGCTTCGTGTCTCTCTCTCTCTCTCAACCGTTGTCTTACGTCGCGAACAACGTGCACTCCGCCAGAGGCAGATGGTACGAATTCGGTGACATTGAGAAAACAGCGCCCGGCCGTCCGTCACCCTTCGCAGCGACGAGCCTTACAGCTGCATTCTCCGGAGGGCACGCAGAGTGAAACATGGCGGTGCGCGCGCCACGCCGAGACAGAATTTATGCAGTAAAGCCCATATGGCACATGTAGAAGAACGTAAAGGCCGTAAACGTAATCAGTGCGCGACGTCACCAATCACAGTTGAGAACGTAAGCGGCGGCTGCCCACGTACTCAACTGTGATTGGTCACGTCTCTCCCTGGCTTGTCGGAAACCATTTAGATATATCGACTAAAAGTGTTTGTTTATATCTCTTATCCCTCGCTCTCTCTGCACCCTCTGTATATAATATTTCCTATACACCCATACTCGCCACATCGGTTTTTCTCGTGCGGAGTAAATAAATTATGTGGAGGAGAGTGTGTACCGTATACATATGTATACCGAATATTTACAGCTTGTCCCCTTCGTTTCCTCGCTGTCTCATTTTCACGTATCGCCACTTGACTTTCGAGTGTGTGTCGCGCACACAAAGGACCGGGGCTACATATTCCGAATATTTTCGCCTCCGTTCCTCGTTTTCCTTTTATGCCCGTGTCACACTGCGGATATATTATTGTGTCAACGCGGATCGGATTGTGATTGCGGATCGCGCATCGATATTCGGCCGATCAAAGAAAAGCAGCTTTATCCCGATCGGTTGAATCCCGATGCGCGATCCGCAATCACAATCCGATCCGCGTCCGCAGACCGTGTAGCGTGACACGGGCTTTACGCGCCGTATTTTTATATAATCCATTTCTCGAGCGCGCGCGCCGTAAGCACCGCGAATCGCAGGCGGCTGCTCTGAATATTTAAATCATCCCCCGTTTCTCTCTCTCTCTCTCTCTCTCACCACGTCTCTCTCTCTCCACCTCTCGAAGATCGCAAAGGAGAATCGCGCGGAAGCGTCGATTATTTTGAATATTTATCGCGCTTTTACATCATCATTCCACCGATCTCGTCCCCGTTGTCCAGGAAAAAAAAAAAAAAAAAAAACGCGCGAAAGTATCGGTTATATACATTCGTTTTACATACCCCGTTACTCATTCCTCTGACATATCGCACTCGCGTCTTCCTGTGTCCCGGAATAGTGGATCACACATCGGAGAGTCGTGGCACCCTATACGTGTTCGCTCCTCGTTTCACCGCCCCCTCTCGCCCTCTTCATCCCTCTCGCCGCCCACCCGTGGTTCCCCTCGTGCACATGGCACGCGGTATCGCGGCGGCGGATCCGCTCGGGCGCAGACGCGCGACGACGACGGCCGAGAGACACCGCGTCGTAACCGGCTGCGGTGGAACGCTCGTCCGCGCGGCGCACTCGTGCGCCGACCGCGATCGCGAACGCGGCACGTTCTCAGGGTCCTCTCCCCCTCGTCGCTCCGGAGTGCTCTGGAAAAGAAAAGAAAAGAAAAAGAAAAAGAAAAACAACGCACGCGGCGGAACGTTTCTCTCCCACGAGGTGTGCCCCGGGTGTGTCCATCGGCGAGGATCGCGCGGCGGGAAACGTATTCAGTGTTGTAAATCGTGCCGACGCGGCCGAAGCTGAAAGTCGCTCGATGCTGGAGAAGATATATCGGTATTCCGTTAAGAGAATATGTTGATGTCTTTTAAGCGTTCGCGCTTGAGCGACCGCTTGACGTCGCTCGATTGTCTCTTTTCTGTTTCCATTATTGTCTTCAGTTTTAATCGTTGTAACACGTTTTTTTTTTTTTTTTTTTTTTTTTTTTTTTAAGTTCGCATATTGCTCCACTTTGAAATTGCTGTTGCCATGTGTAACGTCGTCGGAAAAAAATCGTTTAACGTCGTAGTTACCTCTATATTCTGTCTAAATAATTGAAAAGCGAGAGTTTCTGTGTGGCTTCATACCGCATAGATTTTAATTACGCGAGTTGCATATAGTTGTTGCACCAAACGGCACTAATGTGTTTAGGAAATCACTCGGGACTTCGTTGCACGTGTTACGTTAGCGGGATGCCCGATACTTCCATTACTGTTTCATTTAGAAGCGCTGTTGATGCTAACACAGAAATGTAACATGGAAATATTTAATGATGATACAACTAGGACGTTGTCGATAATGTCATTGTTAATTCACGTTACGCTTCAATAAATTGAGAATCGTTAGTTGGGTCTCAAAAAATTTAACGGGAATTTCTAATAGCATTTCTCGCTATGTGTCTGCTTAATTTTTGAACCGCTAATATCGTCTATTTTCTACTTCATATTCTAGAGATATAAGAACATTTCTATCTAGAGTTTTGTCTGTGAGCCAAGTTGAAAAATAACGTTTCTAAAAGATCTGAGGCTTTGAGCCTTCAAACTTTTATAATCTTAGATAGCTTTAGTAATTAAAGCTCCAGTCGCGGGAAAATTAACTGCCGCCTGATGAAAAAATCGTTATCATTATATTTGTATAAAGGTCGCGGATAGTGGCACAAATAGAACTGGTATACATTCAGTATATATATATTTGTCCTATAAATTTGCTTCCGTAACGTTGCGTTTGCTATCGAGATGTAGATAGAACAACTATCGCGAAATAAAATCGTTATTATTTATTATGTACTCGGGCGAGACGCAAGTTTGTTTATTGTCACGTACAAGATTTGTATCAACAGGATTTATTTGCTATCCAACTGGACGATTAAATCGCACAATACGAAAACTTAATCCTAAAGTGGTAGATTTTCCCCGGCAATTGCTACTGTAATTATGAAAATTAATTACGAAAATTACAGAGACAGCTGCACATATTTCATGCAAAATTAAATAGTCATGCATATTTCTTGTCTCTTGTAATTTAAATTATTCTCGTTGTCGAAGTGTATATATGTATATATATATTTCTTATTTATATACTAGAACTTATATAGAATCTTATACTTAGACATTTATCATTACAGAAGTTGAATTTACGGAGTGAGTGTCTTATTCGCAATTCCGAAGTTAGACAATGTTAGACGAAATGCTTGACTATTATTGCGGCACTTTGTCGAAGGGATTTTGCCCGAAATTAAAAAAAAAAAAAAAAAAAAAAAAAAAAAAAGGACCGAGTTACAGAACCGTGTAACTGGACGCTTTGAAATATTGTATTTTATTTGACGAGCGGACTTTGAAGCGCAACTACAACTCCGTGACTCGATTCTGCTTCGGGGAACGGAACGTATTGTAATTGAGGGAAGCCACTTCGATGTGAGAGAAGTGCACGCTCCTCTTGTTTGCAAGTTATAAACACTCCTTCCCAACTTTAGTCTCACAGATTTCGACGTTTACGGTAACATGAGTCGCATAAAGGACGAAAGATCGTGTCGCTCCCCGCGTCTTTCGTCGTTCGCGAAATATCGCTTCCAACAGCGCGAACAATCTCAAAGGGTATCTGGAAATAGAAGATACCTAAAAATTAAAATATCCTTTGGATGCTTTCGTTGTCTGATTATAGAGAACAGCGTCAAAGGAAGTATCTTACTTTTAAAACTAATCGCGACAATGCGTGTTGTAGTACATTTGTGAAATATCAGTATTATATGTGGGGTATTAGTTTTATTTGCGCAATGTATATTTTATGCAATTTATCTATGCCATATGAAAGCTCCATATGAAAGTATTTGGTGTTCGTTGTTCCTCTCTCGATGTTTTTGCAGATTTAGTTATAAATTATGAATATTTACACAAATTGTGTTGTTAGACTCGAAATGATCTTTCTTTTCTACTGCACGATGTATATAACTATTTTTTATTCGAGAGATATTAAAATAGAATTTCAGGTATCAGCACTTTTAACTTTCCGGAAGAATTTTAGACTCACCAAAATCTATATAACACAGTTACTAACGCAGGATCTGTAAAATCCTTTCAATTCATATTAATTAAAAGACGCTAATTAACTTCAAAGAACGTGACACATCATAATGACATATCGTACACAAAATAATGATATAGGAAAGAGTACTCAGTATATCTTAAAAATAATTTAAACTTATATATAGATGTAGTATAAAAAAATTAAATTGACATTTTTTTTGACAAAGAGATTTGTAATTGAATGAGCCAAACAGATTCATTGTCCGTCAAATATAAAGTATATTTAATAGTCTCTTCTCTAAAGTTTACTTTAAGTCTACAATTTCTACCAGAACTTGGAATAAAATTCTATTTATAACTCTAACTGGCAACGTAAAAAATATTTTAAAATCAGAAATGTGTATATATATATATATATAAAATTTTTATTAAAGTGAACGAATGCGAAATAGTACTCTATCCTAAAATCTGATACAAATGTTATAGATTGCATAAAATTTTGCGAATGTTATTACTGAATATATATGCATATTATTTGTATTTGGATGTATATATAATATATATGACATACATCTATATGTATATTTTATATAGATACATATATTCGTATACGATTGCTGTGCAATACAAAATGTGACCAATTGAACTGTACAGAATATGGAATGAAGATCCGTAGGTATTAAGTATTTATGGATTTCAATTTTCAGCTTTAACGCAGAAAGATTACAACTTTTATTACAAAATTACCGGCAAGCTCTCTAATAAAATTACGTACAGAGAAATTTCTCTGTACGTAATTTTAGAAACTAGCACATCTATTTCTTTCCGCGAATGCAACACTCAATATCAAGCTTGTATCCGTTCATCGAAAAAATGTACAATACGCCGTGTAATTGAATTCAGCAGCTCTCATTCGCGTCGTCGGAAGTTTGTCAAATCTGCATGGACGTGTAAATCGGATTTGACGTTAATTGACGCAAAGTAATTCGCGAAACTTTATTGAAGCGTTCACGTTCGATTCAACGGTGTCGAATAAGCACAGAACCCCGCACTAATTATACGGAAAATTAGGTTCCGATGAAACGAGTTGGTTTTTCCATAAACATATGGAGGGTCGAAGGTAGTAAACCACTCAATTATGATTTCAAGAAACGAAAGGTTTCTTCAACGTATTCAAGTACTTCATTAGACTGCGCCAATACCCGAGCAGAAAGGACCCCGCACAAACCTTATGGGAAGTGGCCCTCGGTTAAATTCGCTCAAATTGATGTATGTTGTAGCCCTTAATGTTCTGATGAGAAGTCTCCATGGCCACAAAGCTTGAAACTCAATAGTTTTTTCTACACGTATACATTCTAAGTACAGCGCGACCTGCCTTAAAGACGGGGAAGGCCATTATTTGTTTTCATCTTTCAACGCTATATTTTTTTAATGTAATTGGGCTGGAAAGAATTTCGCAAAGACCATTTCCGAAAGCTTGAAGCCTCCTCTTTCAGATGCCGTTGATAAAATTAACCTACGAAGCGACATAAAAAAGTTATAGCCCATTTTTTCAAAACAGCGCCTGATTTTTCGCGACTTTTCTTATGAAAACCCCAGTTTTTTTCGAAATTAAAAATGCTTTGCTAAAGTATCGTAACTACGATAACAGGTGGCATGGATATCCACTCTAATAGACGTTATTAGATAAATAAATAAATAGGCTATTGGGCGTTAACGTTCAGTACGGCGGCTTCAAGATTGCGGCCTAAATGAATAAAACCGATATTTTTCTCATTTTTGTAATTCTAAACTAATTAATTCTTCTTCAAACTGTCTTTACTTGAAATACATTAATTCTAAATCCGGTATGCTTAGAAATCTTACTAATATGTCGTAAATATGTACATTCAAACACAACTGGTACATATACACATATGTATTTATAATATCATCGTATGCAGTACTTGTGTAAATCGGTATTTACATTTCTAAATGATCTACTTATAACCTAATTGTAAATAATGGCACAAAGGCAAACATGTTTTATTTGCAATTTAAGAGGTAGAGCACGTCAGATGCCGCTAATAGGTGACGATGAGACAAAACAACAATTAGCAATACACAGACGTGAAATTAATGGCTTACCCGATCTAAATATTCAAAATGATGCAAGACTCTGTTTCAATTGTAATCAGTCTATTATATACATATATATTTAGATTGTAAAATTTTTTTAAGGATGACTGGAAAAGGTCTTGACTGACGCCGTATCAAGCATGCCTAACTGATTTTTTAAATTAATTTTGAGGATGAAATAAAAAGGTCCTATAAAGGTACTGATCTGGAATGCCATAGTTAAGTATACCTTATTCATACCTGATCAGGGCCTTATACGACATTTTAGTATAATTTCCGACTAGGGAATACCTTTCCACTTTCTCATCAGGCCCAAATGATGAATTCCAGAGTATACGGCATACCTTACTACTTCCTGACGAGGGCCTTATCGTAGATTAGGCATGTCCTAACAAATTTCTGCTCGGGTAATCTCAAACCGATAGCTTCAGAAAAATAGCTTCAGACTTACGTCATTATCTCTTTCTCTCATTCCTCCATACATCATAATTTATAATGTGGAATGTTAACAAAAGTTGCATATACACATGGCTCAAATAACAGACAGTTTCTCGAACTGCGGTGGATGAAAAGTGTAAAACTTGTGTTCACCGAGTACATTATAATATAATTAATAACGGGTCTCTCCTTTTTCCGTCCATTCCTTTCTCCATCACATAGTTCTACGCTGTAATAAATGACGCGCGTTTTTCTATCGACGCGTATTCATAAAGTTCGGACCCTACCTTTGAGGATACTGTGTGGGCAAGCAAGTCGAAAGTCATCCGAGTGGAGATCAAAGACCGTGCGGATTTTTTTATTCACCTTTTTAACTGGAGCAGTTAAAATTCGCCGCGAGCCAGCTACGCGCTATACGTCAAAATGTAAATACGTCAAATGTTACACGTTCAAATAAAAGGGCATTTTTTTTTTTGCCGTTTAACACAAGAATTATTATTCAAACTTTTTACGTTTTCCAAGCGATATTGCGTGATTATTGATATCAGAAGGCCGCGAGAGTACAGCGAAACTCATTCGCGCAAAGCTTACTCGTAAATTAGTATGCAAATTAAATATATAAAGTAGACGGTGGAACGAGAGTGAACCCTCGACATTTCAGAACTCATTTAATTAACAATAATTTAGTGATAATCGGAGAGAGCTTTGGTTATTACATCCAATTACGGATAACGACGCTAAGCGACATATTCTCGAAATTTGTAGAAATCCCCATTTCTATAGTTTTCAACGTCTCACTGATCAATTTTCGTACAGCTGTTCTTGATTCGTCTCGTGTCTTCCCTTAAAGACTTTTTTCCCTCGGCATTTGACACGTATAATGTCGAGCATCACGACGTTTTGTTAAAACACGCGCACAAACACGTCCTATTGATAAAACGTGATGGTAAAGCAAGTATGATGGATGAATAGGTGATGTATGTCCCGACAAATGTGTATTCCGAACTAACATCACCAGAGTCGAGATCGAACGAAAATGTCGAGATATGTACACGAGGAAGATTCATTCACTCTAACGCTTATTCGACAACCTCGATGCTGCCGACGATAAGAAAACTCCCGTCATGCGGGCGAAGTTTGCCTATCTGTTAACGGAAAGTTTCCTTCGGCGTTTTTTCGTTCGGAGGCTGCGGAACAACTTTTTATATATACACGTTCTTTTATGGACGCTCTAAATGTTAATTTCGTTTTCGTGAAATAGAAAGAAATAGAAAAACTCATCCTCAGTTGCAACCCGCAGCCGTTCTATACGTAGAGTTGCGGGCATTAAACGATATAATAATTTCCCGATATCCGGTCAGGCTTCAGTTTTTCTATACATTTTTTCACAATCCGGATTCCTTCCGCAGATGAAATTACAGCCCATTTACGGACTGTGACGTTACGAATACGAATAACGGCGTAAATCTGCCTGTAAAGCCCGTGTCACACTACGGACTGTGAACGGGGAACGAAATTCAACCAATCAAGACAAAGCAGCTCTATCTTGATTGGCTCAATTCCGATGCGCGATCCGCAATCTCAGTCCAATCCGCGTCCACAATTCGTAGTGAGACACGGGCTTAATGCTTGTATCACACTAGCGATTGGAGATTACGTCTGCGTTCGCGTTTGCGTCTTTTAACCAATCAAAAAGAAGCTGCTGGCCAGCAGGTCTCGTCTGATTGGTTGAAAGATGGAATCGCGAACGCAAACGCAATCTCCATATCGCTAGTGTGATACGAGCTTAAGTGGCGTTTCAGCCGTGCATTGAAATCGAGAGGCCGCAAGAAACAATTTAGATTCGTTATCCGCTAATACGTCGCATTGTTGTCAATATTTTATCATATCGAGATTTACATTCGTTTATCGGGCGAGTAAAGAGTAAACGTAATGGGGAAAATGGATACGAGGATAGCGACGCTATGATTTCGAAAAGCTATTACGGTTCTGTCGCGAACTCGTTCGTCTAATGACGGGTTGCGGTAAGGATACTTCGCAAGATATAAGTGCCACGTACGAGTGGCCCTGCATGCGCCACGTAATGCGAAACGCGCCGCGACACCCGAAGCTTCGGCATCGTACATGACACCTCGAAGTACACACATGTGTAATGGCGCGAGACGGCGTCACGTTCCCCGCATCCGACATGTCTCTTACGATATAAATTTAATATCCTCACACTCGTGTCGCTAAATTCGATCCCGAGTACTTTTTCGCGTCTACCTTCCCTATACACGACGGTCCTAATAAGCTCGATTCATCTTACGGCGGATATAATACGACACTCTTCGTTGTAGCGGTACAATATCTGGTCCCTTCGTTTCGAATGAAAGAAAAGTTTCGCTTCTCGGTACACGAATTTGTATTTGTAATGTAAATTTGTAACCTCGTGTTATCATTAGCTACTTGAAGTCTTATAATATTACAGTGATCGTATATGATGTACTACACGTTACAAATTTGTAACTAATAAATTATTAATTGTAATATATTAATCATTGACTAAAACTATACCTATTCATTAAAATTTAATTATTATCTAAAATTGTACAATGATTGCAAATATTATATATATATATAATACTTCTTTAGTTATTATTATTAATTACACTTAGTTTACAAAACTTTTTTTTTTCATAACATGGCTGAAAAAAAGGTATTGCAATAAAAAAATGCATTTTATAAGGGAATGAACAATACATTCATGACTTCTGACCGAAATTTCAAGATAACGTTAACTTTTTTTTTATTAAAAAAATATCAAATATCACAGAAAAAAAACCATTTTTCAAGTATTAAACCTCAATTATCTTGGAAATCTGACGTGCTGCAGGAATATTCTCGTTTGCGGCATCGTTTTCAGCATCCAAAAATCTATAAGACACACGTAGTCCAAAATAATTCTACGTCGAAGCGACTGATTTTATTGAACGCTCATTATCATTTAGCGCGTATTACCCAGTTAAACTAAACATGCGCCGTGTTAAAAAGATAATGAAGCGTGTTTCGAAGCGTGCGGCTGTAACTGGGTCGAAGACGAAGATCCATAATCGAGCATGTAATTAATCAAGTACGCGTGTGCATACAACATGTGCGTATGACACATGGGTCTCCATTCGTGATGCAATGTCTGCAATTTCGGGTGGCAGTTACCTGTACGTCAACTGCTACAGCCATGCCAAACTAATCAACGTTGTTAATTGACGCCCGATGCTACGCGTTCCGTCCGCTCGGTGATTGGTGAATCGTCCACAGAAATCCGCCGATTGTGATACAACGTTATACGAAGAGAGAAACCCGTTGTTCTCGCGGTTGGTAGAGAGAAACGAGCGTTTGTTCGCGCTCGATCGAAACTACTTACGAGAATGCTCCAGAATTCATTCATACGAAAGAGCTCTCTATTGTCATTCGATGGGGATGGTTTCAGCATTTTAAAAATCAGCCCGCATCGCCGTCGCCGTAGATCGCTTTTTCTTCTTCGCATTTTTCGTTGCCCGTATTGTAAATACACTTCGCCTTGTATTTATTCTCGATGTCGATGCACGAAAAGTTTTTCAACATTTTGCCGCTCTTCAGAATGCAAAATGAACAAAGAAATTGTTATTATATTATTCTCCTGCATTATTGCGCTATTAAAATTCATACTGTCGAATTATACGTAATTTGAATTATATTTAATCATACTACAGATTGCCACTGTCATTAATTTAACTGAAGCAATGAAATTAAATAATTTAACAAGAAAATAAATTAAATTTGATACAAATTTAATTTATTGTTTACCAAATCCACGTACGATTTTAGAAACTAACACAGAGATAGATTTAGCTTTATATTTTGCCACACAATGGAAGTTAAAAAAATAACAAATTATTACTTTCGTTTAACTCAAGGGGTTGGGTTACCGCATCGCTCCTTTGATATTTAACCGTGAATGGCTCTTGTTCCATATACATGGTGTATTTAACATTAAAGGTCGCGTTTGTCAAAAACTACAATCAGGTTTAATTAGATAAAGTCTCGTCTTCCAATCAATCCAGCGTATACCCACTAATTCGACAACACCTCGTGTATATATATCGTTCATCGCATCACAGCTCATTACTCTGTCGCTTCAGCCGAAACCAATTAAAGTGACGAGGAGTAATCACGGGGGAATACATCGTTGGTGTCCTTTGGACTCAATGCGCCACACAGCAAGGTGTCCCGTATATTGTCCGCGTTGGAGGGAATCATCGCGACGGTACCTGCAATTATTCCGCGCGTTAGCGCGATCCGTTCCCCCCCCCCCCCCCCAAGCCGGAGGACATTGGCTGATGGTCAGCAGCGACTGACGAATTAAACGGGAGACCATTTGGCACGCACGTGACACACGGCTGCTTTTCTTTCATTTTTTATTAGTCCCTTCCGATTGCGGAGGACGATGCACGTCGCCCGATGAAGGTGGGGCCGTCTGACGAGGCGTCGCGGCGCCGTGACGATGCTGATGAAATATGAGACTTCCCGCGCCGACCGGATCTCACCGTCGTCCCCAGCACGCTCGCACCGATGCGACTTACGACGGCCGCCGACAAGTACGTCCGACGTCCATTGAAGAAAAATGGGTGCCAATCAATCGACCCGGAGCGCGCCCACCCCCGGAGAAGAAGGTAAATACGCGCCCGTCTGGCTTGCCCAGGTGGAGAACGCGCGAATCTTTTATGAGCCCAGGGCACGCTACGCGGAAGTGCTGAGGATTGGCTCTCGCATACACACGCACGCACACACCATGCGCGCACCGTAGAATTCGATATTTTATGAAGTAAAAGGAAAGAATGGGCGCGTCTCTCGACTTCAAGCGAGAGTTCAAGGAGGAGTGATTTACTCTCTATTCTTGAAGAATTTTTTCCCTATTTGCTAACGACGTTTCCAAGTAACTATATATATAATTATATTATTGGAATGAGAAACAAATTTTGGGGTTATTTTTGTCACAACCGCATAAAAAATAATTGATGTATATAATTACTTTTTGTGTGTTTAATAAAAATAACTCCGAAATTGTTTTTCATTCAAATTACTATTATTGCATTTCACAATATACACAAAATAACTAAAATAGTAATTATTACGTTATTATTACATAAAAGATAAAATAACAATATGATAATTTAGTTAATTTAAAAGTAACCGGTATATAATTATTTGGTTAATGTATATTATAGTTATATATAACTTCACAGTAACTTATATAACAGTTTGTATAACATTTTAGTAACAATGTAACACTGCAATAACATTATTACATATATGTTATATAACTGCTACTTTCTATAAGTGAGAAATTATAACTTACAATTACGCTGCATATAACACGTTATATTACATCCTGTTTTATTACGGCAATTTAACATTTATATATTTGTGTTTGCTAGGTACAAAGCTATCGATAAAACTATTCTTTTATTGCTATCTTCTTATAGTATCTATCTAAATTTAACTGGCGGAGAAATTAATTTTTACGCTAAAGATAGCTGCAGTTTGCTGATCGAGGCAATTGATTAGAGGCTAAATTAATAAGAATTATATAATAAAGATAAAAGAAAGATATGTGTACGTTAAAGTAAATTACTTTTTACATGACCTTGATTGAGGTGAATTACTCTTATAGCAAGAAATGAAATGTCCTTGAGTTATATATTGCGTTCATTATATTATCAAGACGTTCTCAAATATGTAAATATTAGAAAGGGGGACGCCACCCCGAGTTATAACGCTTCGCTTGGTACCGTAATATAATTCGCATAACTTGAATTCTTACTCGAACGCATCGACAACTTGCGTCGTTTCACGGGAGATCACCTTATTCTATCATGTTTATACCTCGCTAGAGGATCGTAAGCTCTTGCGATAACTCACAAAATACGCGATACGGCGCGACGTCGCGTGGAAATGTTCGCCTACGACTCGATTATAGAATATCGAGCTGTTGCCGGAGCTATTAATAAATCTTTTCTGTCGGTTGTATCGACGGTCCCGCGGACATTTAATTTCACCTGGAAAAATCCAATATTCAATCCCATTGTAATTAAATTCTTGGAAAGAGGTGGCCTCCTCCGCGATTCTTTCGCCGCGTGATTCCTATTTAACTTCTGTGACGAATATTGAAAATATAGATTTTATCTTCTCGCAGTTGACAAGTTTTAGTCAACAAAGTCTCACTTTTATTTTTAATATATTTATACTTTATGGAATCCTATTTACGTTTTATTGTATTCGGTTTTTTAAATATACCTACTTAGAAATAAATAGAATTTCTATAACTTTTATGATAAACATAATTTTATCATCAGTATACACAACGGGTTAACATAACCCTGCCAATTTTCAAAGCTGCACGTTTTTTTCTTTTACGCTACGACCTTTCTTATTTTATTGCTTCAACAAATACTTTTTTAGTCTTTGGACGGTCAGTTAAAAAAAAATTAATGAATTATAAAGCTTTACAGCCTGAGGTACAAGCGAAAGAAAAAAAAGGTTAAAAATACGTCGTATAGAGATAATAATAATATAGAGATTTTTTGGGTTGTGTTTATTCTATTAATATTGTACAATTTTAATATTTTTTAATCTCTTCGAAGCTCCTTTAATATTAAGTTCATAAACTAATAAAAGACTTTATTCTTATTTTTTACGTTAGAACCCATAGGAACCCCCTTCAAAATTGATTAACTTTATCGTGGCGAGAATATGATTTCCCACGCAAGTCTAATCTGGCAAAGGTCAAGCTTGAAATTCTCTGGAATTTGGCTATTTTGGGGAAACCGGAACTGCGTGTTCATGTAATATAAACTGTGTATCCGTATATGCATCCATCGAGATCAATCTCTGCCGGGATATGTAGTTTATTATGCATACTTTTGAAGCTGCAGTTTGCAAACACTTTCAAATTTTTTGCGGAAGCGATAAACTTTTCGAACAAATCTCTGCCGAAAAACTGCGATTTTTGCATTCACTAAAGAGGTAGTTTAATTAATATTAATGAATAGTCACATTTACGAGTTGCTATTTGATAAAACACTTTTATGCTTTCACTTTATATGCTTCGCATGTAAAGAGAACGAACACTAGCAATTTAGAGATTGACTTACTGATGAAACTAACGTCAGTACTAACAAAAGCCGATCCCGATTAACGTCGAATTTAATCCGAGAATAATCACCTGGGGTATTTTTGTACCGCAATGGCGAAAAAAAATTGTTGTAAAATGGATACTGTTTTCTTTTTTAATAAATATTCTTTAAATATGCAATTCCGTTGAACATTTGTGCAATAAAAAAGCTTTATATTAATTAAAATAATTACTTTTTCTAACAATAATATCATAAGCTAACGTACTTATTTTATATAATATATTTCTTTGACTTCTACTTACTTTTTTCAGAAAATTGTGATTAAATTCATGTCCACAATGTTCTCAAATTCCAGTAAATCGGAAAACAATCAATAATACACACAGTACTCATTTAATTTCTACTTTTTTCAGAAAATTTTGATTAAGTCCATATCTACGTTTTCATGTATATGATTCCAATAAATTGGAAAAGTAATAACATTCAATATCTTGTTAATAACAGTAATTTTTATATTGAGATAAAAATACCTCGGGTGATCGTTTACATTAAAAAAAAAAAAAAAATGAGATGACTACTCCTGAACTAACGCTTTACAAAAACGCAATCTCTCATCATAAAATTCATCATTTCTCAATTGATTCGTATTTTTCTGTTGCAGTGAATTTCGATCATTTTCAAATCCTACGCGCCATTGGGAAAGGCAGCTTCGGCAAGGTACGTCGTTGTGTTGCGTCCGAGTCGCGAAGGTGTGCTTAACGAAGCGCCGCGTGTAAAACGAGCGTTTTCGCGGTTCTTGTTTGCAAATACGACGATTTTAGAGTCATTCCAGACTGCGGCTTTCTGCGTTCATTCCGGCAGGAATCTCTACGTTATTTTTTGGGTTTGCATATACACGATAACAAGCACGCCACTGTTCCCTGCGGTCTCGCTAATACACCGTGCCGTGAAGTAATTCACACGTCGCTTTACCATCCGCACGGAAACTGCGTTTCAACCTTTGGAATGAACTGTATAGGATTTCTGTCTTATTATTGACACAGTTTTTCTGGCTCCTTTGACTCGGCGCGCGAATCGTACACAGTCCATCAGTTTACCTTCCGAACTCGTTTGTAACGTAAATGTATTATTCGAAGAACGCCACGTGGACCAACATAGGGCACGCATTTCTTCGTTCCGTATAACGTAGAGCGCGGCAAACGCGAATTGCATTTATGCCGCTATAAAATGCGTTACGTTCTCGATCGTAAAAAAAAAAAAAAAAAAAGCGCGTCCCACGTCGCTTTTATATCTATCAGTAAGGTCGCTGCGAGAATTCCAAAACTCTCGTTGCCGCGCTTTTTTTACGAGCTCGTATAAGTACGCGACGCTCCCCATTCTTGAATAAACATTAAAATGTAGGATTTAAATGTTTATAACTGACAATCGCAGTCATTTGCTGTTTGAAGTTGTTTTTAGTTTACTCCAGATTTTTTTTACAGAAAAACTATATCGAGACGTGTCCTTTCGAATAACATAACAACAGCGATGCAAAAGCGAAGTAAAATAAAAATATCAACGTTACAGTTTACTGCAAATCGTCTAGATAAATCAATGTGGAAAAAGACGTTTCATTGTCTCTCCTTTATTATTATTCTGCGGGAAAATTAAATAAATATCCCGCGAATATATATATCGAATTCATCAACTCGAGAAAACTTGTAGACAATTTTCGTGTGGGAGCCACAAATTTGCAGGAATTAAGTTTGCGATCGCTGCTTACAGGTCTGCATTGTACAAAAACGTGACAGTACCGGCAATATGTACGCCATGAAGTACGTACATAAAAACGAATGCGCGGAGCGCGGCGCTCTGAAAAATGTAGCGAGGGAGGTGGAGATCCTATCGAAGTTGGAGCATCCTTGCTTGGTGAATTTATGGTTCAGCTTTCAAGGTAAATCGTTTTTTAAGACATCGATCACACTCAGTCATTCTTCTAAATCTCATGGAAAACGCATGAAAAATATACAAAAGTGCTCTCCTGGAAGTGTGTTTTGGAAAAAGTTTTCCATTAATTCTGTATTGATTCCATACCGTTTCGTTTCTCTCTCTCGCTGATGATTGAAAGATATATTAACACTACAATATTTTTATTAAGAAAAAATCATGAAAATTGAGACTAAAATTTTTACGAAAATAGTTTTGTAACGAAAAATTAACAGCAAATTGCTTATAGATGAAAGCAAAACGCGCGCTGGTAGAAAACAGTTTGTAATGTGCATGTACATGCATATATAACTATGAATTTTAATGAATGCTAAAATTGGAATATTTCAGCGTGAATTAAACGTATAACAATCGTTTTTTTATCGTAATTAATAAAAATTGCGATAATTAACACGGTAGACAGTTATCCAGTTAATTCAAATTCACGAGAAAATGATAAAAAATCGCGTTTCGCGTTTACGGAGTTATTGAATTAGATATATATATAAAATTATGAATTAGATTTATAAAAAGGATAAAGAGTCTTTGTACACTTTAAACTGATTTTTAATAAATACTATATCTTTTTCACTGCTCTTTTATCTCTTTATCTTTTATGTATTTAATATCTTTTATAATTAAATTTTAAATTTTTCTTGGAATCACGTTTACACTTTTAAGAAAATTTTATAATAATTATTTTATTAATATTATACAATAAAATATTCATTTATTATGATAGTTTTTCTGTTTTATGAGGATTAAATGAATGATGTTTCTTGTACGTTGATCTTTACAATCTCAATTGGTTTTACCTTTTTTTTTTTTTATTCAAAAAGAAAAGACTAAATATATTGCAAAAGTGCAAATGCACGATACTTTTGTCTTGCACACAAAACTACAGGTACGATGTCTCTTTCTTGAATCCTTTTATCCTTTTATCCATGCGACAAACACGCGCATTAAACGATTATGCTTATCTCATAAAAACACACAGTATTTTATTGAAAGAAGCTGAGTCCTCTCAACGTCGGGTATATACGGGACGATGCATACAAATATTTATGCAAAAACGAGCAATATGAAGCTCGCAGTTGCCGTGAAGACTTTAATGAGAGTTCGTCTACCAACTCTGTAGATGGGTCAAATATTAAACATTCCAAACGAAATGCGCATATCGCTTGTAAAAACAAAACTATGTTGTCGAATTTTTTTTTTGTTGTTAAACGTTTCGATGGATAAGCCGCGAATTAATTTTTAAATAACGGAAGTACACTAAAACAAATTATCAAAGATCCCCTCGCGAAAAACCGATGATAATCGAGCGATATAAAAGAAGCGAATAAAAAAAAGTAATCTCGAAATAACGAACTTACATTTGTGAGAAAATATTCGTATCTTAAATTTAATTAATAATATCTTTGACATTTTCCGAACCGAATTCAATATTGAAACACTAATGACACACTTTATTCATGATTAGAATTAGATTAAATAATACAATGTATTGTAAAAAATACAATGTTAATTTTAACTCGAAGACGAGTTGAGTGGATTTCCTGAGACATGCAAAAATGTTAAAATTATTATTTTTGTGTTAAAATATTAACATTTTTGCATGTCTCAGAAAATCCACTAAACGTCTTTGAGTTAAAATGAACATTTTATGTTTTACAGTGTAATAATTATAATTTATTTTAGAAATAATATAAATTTTGAGAAATTTCTGATATAACTGGTATTTTACATAAAATTATATATTGACATAGACATTAATATGATCACCGTGTAACAATTAGCAGATTACAGTCTCTGTTATTGAGATTACAATCTCACATACCTTGTGTCTATAGAATAATCAAGTTAAAAGTTTCCTCATATTGAGCCATCATGCTTTCTATTTTCATTCGAAAGATATCGCTTTATATCACATTTAACAATATACGTGAAATACAATATATATAATAAAATAAATCGAGCACGTGGATACAAATTGAACGTATGGTTTAATTTTTGACAGAGAAGCTTTATATATTCCAGTCTCTTAATTACTTTAAGTATAATTTAAGTGTTTTCAATTTTGATGCAAATATATCGTCAAAATCCTGCGAATACTGGCTATATACATATAATGCTATATCGAATAAAGAAAAACAGTAAATTATGTTAACGAGATGATAAAATTGCCACAATTTCGATGTAAGTTATTCGATGAAAATATATTGTATCACAAAACAACTATATCGATTAACAATATTATACGTAAACCAGGAAAATTACAACCCCGATAATTTGGCTTGAACATTTTTTGATAAACGTCACGTCATAAAATTCACGTGTACGGTTTCGCGGCGCGTCTATATTTATTAAAGGTGTCGCTTATATCGCGTATTGTTTGGAATCGGTTTTACGGCTCCGTACGTGAAATATCGGGACAATATAACGCATCTGCCGAACTCCGTGCTTGACTGGGCCAATATTGATCGGTCAACCGTCCGACGAACCATGCGTCGCTCTCATCTCGCGAGCGCGCGTGAATGTGATGAAAAAGAGCGATTTACGGTGCGTAGGAGGGTAGGATTAAACGCCTGTTTACACGCCCCGTTACAGACGAGGAGGACCTTTTCATGGTGTCGGATCTACTTTTGGGTGGCGACCTGAGATATCATATCCAGCAAGAGATCGTGTTCGGTGAGGAGAGCGTGGTGCTGTTCGTAGCAGAGATCGCACTGGCGCTCGATTACTTGCAAACCCACAGGATCATCCATCGGGACATCAAGCCGGACAACATACTGCTGGATGAAGAGGGTGAGTCGATGATTTCTCCTCTGTTCGTCAATGATCACTCAAACTCTCACCTTCGTCCGCGCCAGCTGAAGTCGACCGCGGAAAGTAATACGGATAGGGATAATTAATCTTGCCGAGAGAACTTAACTTTAAGTTCAGAGAGAGGGTTACACTACTTTGGACCCTTAAAAGGAAGACTATTTATGGAAATTCTTTATGCAAAAAAAATAAAATTAATTAAAAATAAATTAAAAAGACACATTCATTATTATATTGAAATATACAAAAAAAAATTTCTTTTTAAGAAAATGACGGTACTGTAGTTGATAGAAATAGATTGGTTATCAGTGAGCACGATTTGACTTAGAACAAAAAACCAAGACTTTATTTTTTCTCTACATAACATTTATTAAAGAAGTACCTAAAGGTCTTTGGAAATAGCTTTCTTGTAAAAACAATCATTTTTTTACCAAAATATTTTACACATAAATGTATTAATAACAATAACAATCTATAACTAATCGTAAAGTTGCTATATATACTTTTTTTCTAATAAAAAAGAAGATTCTTTGAAAGTTTTAATTAAATGAAAATTATAGAAGTTAGGTATAGAGTGTACGCTGATTTAAAAAACGTTGTCTTTAAAAAATTTGGATACACGCGAAAGGATTAGCTGTAAAAAAAACTTTGTAAATACCTTAAATTTTCCTTTTCAACTAGTGAGGTTATACTTTTGTATATATAATCTATTATTTATAAGGGAAAAAAAATTGTCTCTTATTTTGTAACTTTATACATCATGGATTTAATTTGGAGGTTTAACTCGTAAATTGTTTGACTATTTTATCTCCGAGAGTGTATGCATTTGCATTTATAAATATGTGAAAGGCATTATCATAGGAGAGAGAGCTTTTAATTGTTAAAATTAATTATTAACAAAATTAACCGTGATTTAATTATGATATCGTGTAAAATCGATGCGTTACACGCGTTCATTAAATCAAGCCGTACAGCTTATTATGAATTTTAGAGGAAAAGGATCATCGCGAAAGGATTTAAGGGCGTGACGTAATCTCTACGGCGAGTAAATCAGTTGACATCCCCCCCTTGTCTCCATTTCAAGGCTTCAACAATGGTCACCTAATCCGGGGTTTCATTTAACACAATGCGAAAGTCGTACTCAATGTAAACACGAGATGAGACACTCGAATAACCGTTGCGGTGAATGTGGACGTATAAATAAACTTTGAATCTCTAACCAGTTAGTTCTCGCACGTGCGCGTTTATAAATCGAGCGAAAGAACAAATATTTTCGACATTATGTATATAGAAAACGAAACGAAAGATTTCCCAAGAGAAAGGATAAATTTATTTCCCCCGAGAGTTTACAATATTTACTATATTTTGGTACTTAAATTATTTATCGAAACTAGCATTTGATCGAAACGAGCATTTTGACGGATTTAGGAATTTGTCAAAAAGCCAGGAGCGATAAGCAAATTTCTTTAAGGTCAAATATGAAAGGATTTTGACCTTAAAAAAATTAAATTAAATTTCTAAAATGAATATAAAAGGATTGAGTGAGAGAATAATAAATTATTATTTAAATAATTACATTAAAAATACATTAATTATACAAAAAAAAAATAATTTAATAGAATCTATAGATATTAATCAATATATTAAATTAATTTTTCTTTGTTTACCGAAGATGGTCATATTAAAGGCCGAATCGTTTACTAATAATAGTAAAAAAAATTTTGTTTTAATATTCTACGAAATACAATATAATTTCGCTAAATCTATCCAGCGTCGTGATATATGCTCATTTTTAATTCCTTTATAATCTATAGATATTTTTTATATCTAGGAGTTTCATAAATTAAAATTATATTTGCAATGTCAAAATTGTGATTAAGAGAGCATTTTAGAAATATTAAAAATATATTATACATATATATGATTTTTGCTGTAAATATTTTAAAAAAGGAAGACTCCAAGGAGAACTCTTATACGGCTTCCCTGTGGATTCGTCGGTGAGTTTAGGGCGTCGCAAATTTCAAAATAGCTGTCATTAAGCTAGAATTAAGCTCTTGTCCAACTGCGACTCTCGTTTGCATATCAAGCGCCGATCTGACGGTCACCGATGTCGCTGACACGTCCGCAGACAAACGTTTCTAATCGCGCCCATGATTCAGTTACTCCAAAACGCCAAGCAAGAACCGGATTATTCTTCGAGCGAGCGAATCTCGCACGGCGAATGAGATTATTCGCGAATACACGGAGCCGCTCTGCAATCGGCGGGTTTTAGCGGGATTAACCGTCGCCTACGTTCGCCCGCTATTCATTCGCCCCCATCACGTTTACCCTTAATCTTGTGAGATTAATATGTATCCTGAATGTGGATTTAGTAGATTGTGACGATACAAGACGCCACGACGACGCGCGCGGCGCGAAAATTATCTGCGAGGAACAGCATGGCCGTACTACATCGTGCTAATTGTAAAGCCGTGATCACCCCAGCGATTGCGCGATTGTGATTGACGATTGGGGATCATTTCTCAACCAATCGGAACAGAGCAATCGGTGACTGCTTTGCTCTGATTGGTTGAGAAATAATCCTCAATCGTCAATCACAATCGCGCAATCGCTAGTATGATTACGGCTTAACGGACATCGTTCGCTTCGTATGCAGAATAATATAATATGTTGCCGCTCTCCCGAGGAAGGATTTTCTATCATGTGATCTTCTGAAATTACAATTTTTGTGAAAGTACCATCTCTCAACTAAAAAAAACTAATTGACACTGTATGGAAGTTTCATTTTCAATCATGGGCATATCCAGGAGAAATTTCGATAATTCGAACCACCCTAAAATTTTGTATATTTATTCAATCAACTTTAATTATAAAAAATACAGCTTTACTTTTGACTCTGAATATCATTTTGTATATGACAATACAAATAATTTTTGGAGCTATTATTAGTTACGAGTTTTGACAAATCCGATATATGAGTAACATTTTCGCAAGGTTTTGGAATGAGATAATAACAGAATATGTGTTAAGATATTAATAAGTACTCCATTCATATTTTGTTTTAAATACAACTATATTTTACCTATATTTTTTTTAAGAAAAAAAAGTTCTAACATGAAAATCTAATATTTTTCCCATTCAAAATCAGGAACAAGAAGGAGACATTCCAAGCTCTAAAATATTCAAAGAAATAATTTATTAATTTAAAAAATGGTATAAAATTATGTATAAAACTGCTTGTTTACGATAAAAGAATTGATAATCCCTTTCCCTTCCCCTTCCTCCGATAATATCGTTTTTCAGGAAGTTACTCTCTAAAGGAATAGGATTTCGAGGATTCTTCAAGATCTCATGGAATCTTATAATGAAATAAGCAGGAAAAGGTCTTATTATGTATCTTTTACCAGATATTGATACTCTCTCGCGTATCTCTAGTATTTCGCTCGTTCTCAGAGATTCTTGAGAACGACGAAGCACAACAACGAAGTATCTTCTCTTGCTTTATCAACGCGAGGCATGCTCGCCTCTCATACTCGCACGAGCCAGAATTCAGAAACTATCGGTGACGCTTTTTCCGCCTTGCTTCTCGCCAGCGATATCGATTTACAGTCAAAATATTGAAGACTTTGCTAGAAGTTACCACAAAAGGGAAAAGCCGAGTAATTCTTGAAAGTGACGCTAAATAATAAAGACACTTTTTGGACTCTTGAGATTCTGGCTCCACGGATTTATATGCATTTGTTAATCGAGCGAAACGAACAAATACAAACAAATCAATAGTATAAAGATCAATATCCATCAATCAATCAATAAGAAATAATATATTCGGTTACGTTCGCGCGATTGCCTTATCGATTTTCCGCCGTACGAAGATTAAACTTGTGGCGGTAATGACGGCGGACAATGCGTGGGTACATTGTACCATCTTCGTTGGTGAAATTACAAAAACGAGAGGGAAACGAGATAAAGAAATTGGGATAAGACAAAAAGGACCGAAGGTTGGATCCTCTTTAATAGAAAGACCGACGAGGGTGCGACTTTCGTCGGGAAATGCCTCGGGGACGTGGAAAGCAGATATATAGTGTTGTACATTTACGATCCCGAAGAAAGGAACAGCGTGGAGGTCGCAAGGATGGAGGTTATCCTAATTTCTCCTCCTGCACCTGGCCGACGGCTGTTTGAATTCCGAGATTGCCTCTGCATCATTTAAAATTACACACCGGTGTCCCTACTGTTATCGCTCGGATTTCGTGTCCTATCTAGTGTGGCGTGAGACCCATTCGACCGGTGAAAATATTGCCCGGGGGACACCAAGCGACACAAAATACAGCTGTTCCGCGTGTGGATTCAGGCTAGACGTCATAACGAACGACGGAACGGGTGGAAATCTCGATGGATTTGATTTATACTGGAAGAGAGATCGCGACTTTGGAAATCAATCGAAAGTGAAAAATGCTCCCGTAGAAA
The DNA here is from genome assembly GCF_001594065.2 of Cyphomyrmex costatus. NCBI lineage: Eukaryota > Metazoa > Arthropoda > Insecta > Hymenoptera > Formicidae > Cyphomyrmex > Cyphomyrmex costatus. Next base: position 1,281,368 of record NW_017276833.1, on the reverse strand, counting down.
TTGGAATCACGAGGAGAATAATATCCTCGAAAGTTCCTTGCGCAGCGAATTTATTGATGACGCATTACACACATTTTTGAACGAAATGAAAACGTTATAGACTTTTCTATATCTAGGAAAGTATTTATAAAAGTAATGTAAAGAGTTCGGCGACAATTTAGAATCTAGATAAAAAATTATTTCAATAAGAAGCAAACATGATTTAAGGCCGGTATTCATAGTCAATTCTTATATTCAAGATCGTCTTAAGTACAGTCTTAAGATGTCACGAACCAATCAAAGAGCTGCATTCGCGTCTTAAGACATTACGTAAGATAGTCTTCAAATAAGAACTGATTATGAATACCGGCCTAAGTGATTCAATAATTAAGATAAAATCAGGCAGTTTTAATTTAACTGTAAAATTGTGTGTATCGTTAAACATAAATGTTAACTTTATTGAATTGTTCCATACGCACCTACATAATACTCATTTTTATATGGAAAGTATAAATTTTTTGTCACTTTTTGCGGAAACTATACATCTGACAATATTCTTAAATAATTATCAAAAAACCCATTAAGTAAATCAATGAATAAATCTCTTCTCTTAAGGTTACTTCACTTGGCCTTTCACTTGTAATTCCATTATTGTGATATCATTAAAAATAACAATAAAAATATGTATAAAGGACTCTTGTTAATAAACAAATTTAAATGTAAGTAAAGGGCATAAGAGTCAAAAATTAAAATAATTATGATATATTACGAAGATAAAAATCGAAAAAAGACATTAAAAATGTAAAAAAAAAGCGTCAAGTATATTAATGCCATAAAATGAAGTGAAATCAAAATAATATAAAATATTTTGCAAAAAAACCAAATTTAATGCCATAAAAAAGAAGTTAAATTAAAATAATATTTCAATTATTTTTTTGAAGGCGTCCTTTTTACTAATAATACCTTTGGGTATCCTTTAGAACTGGTGGTGTATTGGATAAAATTATAATAAACTTTAAAAAAAATACATTTTATTTAATGTGTACAAAGTATAACGAGATATTAAAATGAGAAAACGAAATGTAATAGATAGCCTAATAAGAGGCGCAGAAATTGAAAAAGGTTTTGTACCTCGATAACAAGTAGAAAATCATAGAGACAATCGAAAAGGAACAAGATCTTCAGTAACATACTTGACGCTCCCGTTTTGTTCATAATTGTAATTTTAGAATAAGAATTGTGTACATCGAATATATATGTATACCTTTCTTTTTACAATATATTGTTTTTAAAAGAAATTTTATTTCATATTTAGATTGTAATAAGGCTCAATAAATTTAAAACTAATAAGAGAACAGGGCTACGAGCCATAAATTCGTTAAAATCTTTAATTTTATTCTAATATATTGCGAAGATTATCACGTAATGTTGGCGTTTCGTCCCGGCTTTCACTACTGGACTCATCAGTAAGGTATTGTAATGGAAGCCTACCTTATACGCCTGAGAGAGTTTTATTTAGTTGAGATTCTATAAAGAGTATACCTACAGGTATCAAAGCACTTGCGAGAATTTTGCGAATATCTATATACCTTTGATGGCGGGTCGACGTAGTAATATTATTCGCAATATTTATCTAAAATAATATATGTATTCCCCAATTTGGGGGGACTTTTCAGATAGAGTTGCGTTTCAAGACCGACGATTGTTCGGCGCGCAAGTTTAGGGAGGTGGGAGAGGAATACATATATTACTTTAGATAAATATTGCGAAGAATATTACTACGTCGACCGGCTATCAGAGGTCTATAGTTATTCTCAAATTCTCGCAAGTGCTTTGACACACATATAATTCTCCATATATAACTCGTTACTTTTTTTATTCTATGACAAGTAACTGTAACTTTAATTTTAAAACGAGCAACTTTTTATTTCCTGATATATGTATTGGACGTTGTGCGTGCGTGCGTGCGTGCGTGTGAAGAGAAAGAAGACGAAGATGCTTAGTGTAAAAAATGTAAATATAAGGTGAACAAACTTACTTTAACAAACCCTCTATGACAAATATGTATATCTTTGTAATGCAAGTAACCGGAAAAAGAAATCTTTATGTATTGAATTTATCTAGGTGATTATAAGAAGAAGACTGTAATATTACGAGGTATACAAAGACTGTTTTATTGTATGCAATAGACACAAAAACAGACAGACAGTAGCGACAACCGTAAACTCCGTGTCGGTAACGTAACGATCGCTGATGGTAAGTTGCATATACGATACCTACTCTTCCTCAATTTTTTGTATTTAGAGTACATGGATTTCTAAGGACAATGCCGTTAGCTTGGTGTATAACGTAGTGGAGGGTTGCGAGGTCTCGTAGATCTCCGTACAATTTGAGGTGACTGTACTCGATATGGCGGAGATCTTTGTGAAGTTGGAGTTGCGGGTAATGTCCAATAACGCTCCTCTGAAGTGGACGGACTCGGTGGTGAAGGTGGTCCTCGTGGTGACGGTGGAACCTGCAAATTAGCTTTATTGTGGAATGTTTGCGATATCGTTATCATAAAAATGAACTCTACGAGGCTTATCCTTCTCCTTTAGCCTCTTTTGACTATTAGACTGGTCCTCAGCTTTTTTCTCACTAAAGGCGCGGATATGATCCACGTGTCTCTTGAAGCATCTGCCCTCATAATCTATTTCGTAATGTAGATCGCCCAATCGCGAGACAACCCTACCTTTGACCCATTTTTATCCAGACGTTACTTGAGAAATCGTTATATGCTTGCTTTCTATTCTACTGAACTTGATGTAAGTACTTGTGAAGAACAGGAAATGCATAAATTATAATTTTATGGTTTATTGATGCCACTGATTTATTATATTCAACTATATTGCTTATTTTAGTGACGTTGTTTTAAAAATTAAGTTATTTATTTAATAAATTATATGATTAAGCGAGAAAAAGAAATGCAAAAAAAACACACAGATAATTCTATACATACAGTCCTAAATTTTTTTCGATCTTCATTCCTCGAAGGCATCCATATCAGGACATTGGACCCACTTGCCGTTGCAAGGATAGGAATATGGGGATGACCTAAGCAGTGATGTCTCAACATCTATACATTAAGTGAATAAAAGTTATTTTGTGCAACACATACTACGAAGAAGAAAAATTTGTTTATCAAATGCACAAAATGAAAACACTTTACGGATTTGTAATCTTCTCTCAACCACTGTGCCGCAGTTCTTTTTTTCTTGTCAAAAATGAATATATCACCACGATCGGATGCAGATATAATAAATTCACTTTTAGGTCCGAAAAAATTGATTCCACGTATAACTGCAATCACAACACATAACTAAGACAACTTAATATCTACTATTAATAAATCATATTATAATTATTTAAAGAGTCGCTTTTCAATTACATAGACGAAAAAAATATGAAAAATGTACATAAAAAAATCTTTAAACAATAATCTCAGAATAAAAATTAATTAACAAATAAACCATTCAATAATGTTACTGTATGCTACTTCTCTTTTGAAATATACTTAAAATATAGAGTTCTAAAATTAAAAAAAAGTAAAATATCGGGAATATAATAATAATATAATTACATGTAAAACGTCGCTTGACTACCTCAGCAGGTACACCAGGTACAGAACTAAATTGATTGCTTTCAAATAATGTATGATTCGAATTTCCTTCACATAACCACATTGATTTATCAAATAATAATATTTTGGAAAAATTACACGATGTGAGAATCTCTGTCCCATCGTGATTATACATGGCGATTGTTGTACAGTCGTACTCATAATAATCCTTCAAATACATGTAAATTACATATGTAATTAAAACTCATGTAAAAAACATAAACACTGTAGTATTTCTTTAAATATTGATAAACTTTTCAGCAATAGGTTTGAATCAAACTAATACATACCTCCTCATACTTGGTGGTCCACAATTGATAAAGTGGTTTCGAAATATTTCGCAGATCATACACCCTTACGCAGGGAAAATAACCTCTGATACAAACTTCATTGCTATTAGAAGGATTACAATGTATACTATTTAACGTATTTCGAAATTTCTTTATATCGAGCAATCTATGGATATGAACATAAATGTATTTAATATTATAATGGATGTTAGTATATATAACATGTGTATTAAAGAACAAAAATAAACACTCTTATCATGTAAACTCAAAATTTATTAGTATAACTAATACAAACATGAAGCCTATAACGGTCTAGCTTGGATCTTTAATCGTTTACATATAAACTACTGCGGTATTATCACCAATTAAAATAAATTATTGCGAGGAATATTACCATGGCCTCGGTAGTCTAATTGGCTAGGACACTTGCGCGTAAAGCAAGGTATCCGGGTTCAACTTCCGGCAGATGTAATATTTTTCACAATAAAAAGAATTATTTCCAGATTTAGTATTTTCAGATTATTAGAATTGCGTTCAAGACCAACGATAGTTCGACGCGCAGTTTGGGGGGACTACGTATATTAGTTAATTATTCATTTGTTTTAATTCGTGATAGTACCGCGGTACATGTAAGCAATTAGAGATCCAAGCTAGACTGTTGTAGGGTTCGTGTTTGCATTAGTTATGTTCTTACACATATTAACGGTCTTTAGTATTGAATATTGTCAAAATTTAGTATTGCGTCTATGTAGAATTTAATCGACTTATTCTCATTTCTACTAATTAACGTAGGTTAATTTTGTTTTAACTTTTTTTGTTATAATGGTCGAACCTGGATCTTTTATGCCAGCATATCCTATTTTCCGTTTGTTGAGTTTCAAATGTATACGATTCAATAAGATTCTTATCATTTTTTCTTGTCCAAAGTATAAGTTGAACCAAGATTAAAATTAATCTACATTTTGAAAATAGGCATTAACTCCGCTGCAAACGATATGAGTATATTTTGGTTTAACTTATTGTTCCTGTTTTTCTAATTCTTGGAATAAAAAACCAGAAACAATTATGAGAATTAGAAAAAGATTAACAGTAAGTTGAACCGAAATAAATCAATATTACTTTGGTTGAACCGGGCTATAACTGTCACAACGGTCCAGTCATCTTTCAATCACAATGTGATTGATTCGCATATAAGTACACAGGACGATCCCGTGCTACACTTAACGCCAGATAATGGTCGCGTTCAGCAGACTCAACAGTTTTATAATTATTTTATGACTCTTCGTTGAGATAGGACTATTTTTTTAGATCAAAAAGTATAATCCAATCAGCGAGACGAATTATAAAACGGTTGCAAAACTGTTGAGTCTGCTGAACACAGCCAATACAACGATTTTTGGTAGAAAAAAAATTAATATTATATGTAGACATTCTGCATGCTATAAACAAAGAATATATAAGAAACATTATTACATGTGAACTTTTTAATAACAATTTCTTACTTTGGTGTATCCTCCCGGATATCTATGGATGAAATTGAGCCGTTTCCAGTAGAAAACACGACATAGGGTATTTCAGGATGCACAGCTAATGACCTGTCATTCATAAAATATTGTCTACGTGAATCATGAAAGGATAATTTATAGTGCAACAATCGTTTCCATGATTTGTATTCCAGATCTAATAAATGTATATCACCATCGAAAGTACGAGTGACCATAAAATTTTCTACGTCTAAAGGCAGCCATTTGACCTAAACACATATATTATTAAATTGAAAAGATTAATAAAAAAATACAATTAAATCAGAATAACTATTACAAAACATTCAAATAGCAATACTTTATTATATAATATAAATATTATACATACCTCGCTTATTAGGAAGACATAGCCATTTGGAAGGCAACAACACTTTTTCCTTGCAGCCCAATCCCAAATAGAAATTGTCTCGCCAGAGGCTCTTGCTAATAAGTTTCCTTTCTGATTGAAACTTAAGGCATTTACATCCTGTAAATAATAACGAAACTTTAATACGTATAGCTATACATGATTTAAAAAATCTATAATAATGGTCCAAAAGTAATCTATAAAACATTGTATATAATAAGTCAACATGTATCAAAATAAATAATTTACCTCAACGTCATGGAGTTTGTACTTAAACTCCAGTCGATTTACTGCATGTAAAGAACTACAAAATCTTCTTTGGAATAATGGATTACTACCTATTTGTCGATTTATTACTTCCTGCACAATGAACCAATTAGGAGGCGGTTTCTTTGTTTCTAAATTATCCGATAACATGTTTTCTTCTTTTACTTTTTCTACTATTACTACTGCTTCTGCTTCCTCTTCTTTATTCAATTCATTCTTGTTAGCAACAAAATATTCATTCGAGTCAGCTGTAAAAAATTTAGAATTTAAAATTTTATCAAAAAAGTAATGCAAAATTTATATGTAAATTTACATATATATAAACTTTGCATTTATTTTTGATAAAATTTAAAATTCTAAATATATATATATATATATATATGTACGTGCGTGCGTGCGTTGTTACTAGCGAGAGTACGGCTTATGAAATTAGACTAAATCGAACTGAGCTGGAAGGATCTTTTTATTGACTAAAGAGGTGGAGTCTTCTATCAGAGCTCCAACCAATAACGTAAGATTTTAAAATACCAAAAATGTACGTAAACGGGGTAGGGAAAAACTGGAGAAGGTGACGATGACTCATGCAAGAGTCCGTTAAAGATGAGTCATAAAATAAGTTCGTTAGACATATAGCCCTTTTTTGCCTATAATTCTAGAAACATCATAAAATTGAATATTCAAAAGAGGTTCTCAAAAGGGAATGTAATAAACTTCAGATTATATATATATATATGTATATAAAATAGATTTTGTATATATATAATCTGAAGTTTATATATATATATATATATATAATCTGAAGAGAAAGAGAGACATGTATATATGGCTATATTACTGAACAAAACCGGCGCGTCAAGTATGTTGCTGGATTCTCTATAATTTTCTATTTGTTATAGAGGTAAAACTACTTTTTCAATTTTTCTGCGCCTCTTATTAGGCTATCTATTACATTTCGTTTTCTCATTCTGGGGAGAATCACATTAGAGGTTAAAAAAAAATCGATTTTTTTTGCATAAATCGCTAGCTTAACAATCCAAGAATACGCTGCCAAAATTTCAAAGCGAAATTCGCATTCGTTTAGATTTTATGAGCATAGAACCGAGAGCTCATCGGGTACAGGCTACAGGCTCGAGCGCACAGCAGGTAGGGCGAAGCACTATTTCAGGTAGTCGCTTTATGTACTTATGTAGCCCCCCTTGTAGAGGAACCCCACCTTTGTATCTTTCTTTTCAAATAACGGTATAGAAGGTACTAGGAGCAAAAAAGTATGTATCCAAGGATCAGGCAGTAGAGAGTCAGACGTGGTTCTTTGTACCTAATTAATAATTTATTCTTTAAAAATATTGAAAAATAATGAACGTTTCGGCTCTACTTTGGAGTCATCTTCAGCATAACTATAAATATCTCTTCACTCTTCTCCGAATGTTTGAAACCAAGTTACCATCAAATTTATCGATTTATTGTGCGATCTAATAAAACATTAATTTCGAGAAAATACTCGTCAGTTCTACGAGTGAAAATGTGACTGTGAATCGCTTACATTTTTATCGGGTCATTAAATTGTTCACTATGAGGAAGAAGAAGGATTATTATATGGTGCTGGAATCGCTGATTAATCGGTGAGCACTTTATATTATTGTTAACTTCCTTAAATTTCTAGTTTTCGAGAATTTTTTTTTCAAACGCGTTTTTCTCAAAATGTATTTTTTCACTTTTGAGGGAAGTCTAACTCAAAAAGTAATAAACCGATTATTATGAAAATTGATAGTATTCTTCTTTATAAAATTACGAAAAACATGAACCAACTTTTGGGATATCATATTTTTAAAAGTGTTCTTTTTGCATAATTAGTGAAAAAAAATGGTGAAAATTGAAATAATTTGTCCCAACACCTGCAAAATTTTTAATTTTTATTATTTTCACCTGCATTGAGGTTCATATTCTTAGAAAATAAGTTAATAATGTAAAATTAAAACCTTTTTGATTTCAGATAAACATTAGAATCGCTACACGTCCCGCAACTGGAGAACTCTAGTTGCGGACATCAGTGCGTAACTTTGTTATTTTTGGTTTAAATTATTCAAAAAAATTCACAAAAGTTGTTCGAAATATGAATAAAACGATGTCAACATTTGATTGAATTCTAATTAATTCTTCCCACTCAAAAAAAATTCTAAAAAATCAGTGAAAATGTGCCTCCTAATGTGGTTTCCCCCCTTAATGTGTTGATATACTTTATACACATTAAATAAAATGTATTTTTTATAAAGTTTATTATAATTATCCAATACAATACAGTTCTAAAGGATACCCAAAAAAGTCGTAAAAAGGATGCCTTCAAGATGCAAATACGTGTTCTGTAAGAGCATTTTAATAAAGATACTTGAAATGTTATTTTGATTTCACTTCTTTTTTAAAGCATTAATATACTTGACGCTGTTTTTTTTTTTACATTTTTAATGTCTTTTTCCGGTAGATTTCACGAATTTTTGCTAAGTTCTTGTTACAATAATAATACTTGACGTTATTTTTTTTATATTTTAAATGTCTTTTTCCTGTGGATTTCACGAATTTTTGCTAAGTTCTTGCTATAACAATAATATTTTGTATTTATATTTAAAAATTATAATAATAAAGGTAATAATTAAAAATAATTAAGCTATTAAAATATATTTATCTAAATTGTATATTTAATTTTTAATAAGTACCAATTACTATTCCGCTTTTCTTAGTTCTTTTCTATGAGAAATATTGGTTTACATACAGTAGCTGTTATATAACCATTCAATTTACTGTTTTTTCATAATTATTTATACCACGCCTCGATCTTCTATTTATAATTTAAGAAAAGTTTGCGATTCACAATAAATTATGAGTGTTACTAAACTTGTTCATAATTGGTCTCATAGAGGCATAGAATATACAATTAACTAGAGAAAACACCTAGGACAGAAACTATAGACGTTCAAACTTTAAGATGGTTTTGAGTTAGTACTTCAAATAAAATATGAACCAATTAAAAAGCCATATTAGCGTTTTAAGATATTATTTGAGATGGTCTTAAAATTAAAAATGAACTATGCATATCGGCTCTATTGTAGACATTTATCGAGTCATTGATAATAAATATAATTAGATTTCACATTATAATTAAATTAATTATATTTATTTTAATTATCTAATGGAAATATTTAATAATTAATCATTTTTTCTTATTCTTATTTCAAGGAGTATAGTCGAATTTTATAACTGTAATTTAGATTATTTCATTTATTTATTTTCAACAATGGATCAAAACAGACTTGATTTTTATAGACTATATATTTTTTATTATATCTCTGTTTTAAGATTTATATAACTTATGCGAAACACAAAGGAAGATCCATGTCCCATTATATACATTTAATTTTATATTTGTGACTTATTAATTTTATTATAATTATACACTTTTGATTTTATAATTGTGACTCAATTCTATTATACACTTTTAATTTTATAATTGTGACTCAATTCTATTATACACACTTAATTTTAATTTAACATTGAAAATGACCCGATCGGTGTCGAAACGTATATGCGAATTCTTACTTGCGAATTTTACTCTGTTTGATTTTAATGTATTGCGAATTTGAGTTAATTATATATCTTTAAAAATTATTGGCTCTTTTCTCTTATTTTTAATCAATTTGTTTTATTCTTGTTTTGAGCCTTCTATTAATTTATTTTATTTAATTTATTTTATTAATTAATATTTACACTAATAAAAAGCAAATGATAATTACACTAATAGAAAACTAATGATAATGACATAACAATTTATTTATATTTATTTGTTTATAACTTAATATTGTTCCTAATATTCATTTGTTTATAATTTAATATTTAATAAAGAGAGATTACACGAAAACAAAATTATATACTAATATTTGTTAAATAAGCTAGAAAATGTTAATGATATATCGATTTATTTGTCAACAATATCTATTTGTTTATAACATAATATTTAATGAAAAGAGATCAGATAGAATTAGTTATTTTTGTGATTAGGGAGTAAAAGTGGTTTTTACACCCGGAGGGTGTTCGACGGCACGAGGGTTGGCGAAGCCAGCCCGAGTGTACGGTCGAACACACGCGTGTGTGAAAACCTTACTCCCGAGAAACAAAATTTTTCGTACTAGGGAGCTGTGAAGGTGGGGAATGAGGTTCATGGATTGTTTTGCTGAGGGAGGAGTAATTGGGTGTTGTTTATTTACAATTCTCCGGGGTTGTAAAATCGCATTTTACTCCCGCAAATGCGGGAGTAAAACTATCATTTTACGCGCCCTAGTACGAAAACGAAATTATACGCAAGTATTTGTTAATTAAGCTAGAAAATTATAACGACATAACAGTCAATTTGTCGCCAACACCCATTTGTTTATAACTTAGTATGTAATAAATGGAAATCGGACAGAACGAAATTATAAACTGATATTTGTTAATTAAGTTAGGATATGATAATGTAGTTAACAAATACCAATATGTATATAATTCGTTTCCGTCCTATTTTCTTCTGATAAGAATTAAATTATAAACAAATAAATCGTTATTTCAATACCTTAACTTAATTAAAATACTAGTTTATAATTTGGTATCGTCTAATCTCCATTTATTAAATATGAAGTTATAAACAAATACATATCAGTGACGAATAAATCATTATTGTTTAATTAATAAATCAATAGATATAATTTCGTTTTTGCTTAATTGTTATATTTGCGTGAAAACATTGAATTTTTAAAAAACGATAATAATGTTAAAGGACTCCTTACAATAAAACAATATAAACAAATTTAAAAACGACTGTTATACTCTTTATTTACATTTAAATTTAATTAAAAATAACTATAATCTGAAATATCTATGAGTAGTTGGGGAGGCTAAAGGAACGTGGTAATTTAGCATAATATGGCAGAACGAGGTGCGGTTAAGAACTTCAGAGGGCCTGCAGCGTGTAGTCTGATCTACTGCAGTCTAACATCTTGCGCATGGAACTTCATTCTTACAGGAGAAAATTATAAGTGTATATACAAACTACTTTCTCATTAATAGTACATTGTGTAACGTGTGTGGTAAGTTGCTCTCGCTTCGCTCGTGCTCCCGTGCCCGCGTCGCGCAATAGACAATTAGCACATAAGTTGCACATAGATTTTTTCCTCACGAGTGCACTGTGTTATACAATTATAAATTCGCACGAGCGAAGCGAGTGCGAATGCGAAGTTGCACGAGCGAAGCGAGTGTGACTTATGGGGTGGTGCGTGGGGCGCAGGTAGCAGGGGGGGTTCGGAGGGGGGGCGCAGCGACTAAGAGATTACAATGTTAATTATTACACGTTGAAGGACACTTATACAATGGGTGCTTTCCAGCAAGGACAGAATCAGATACTGTGTAACACAGAGAATCGTTTCATCCTCGTTTAACGTAGGCAAACAACAGGGATGCAATGATTCACTGTGTTACACAGTGTCTACTTGTGTCGTAGCTGGAAAGCAGCCAATATTAGTTATTACACGTTGAAGGATACTTACAATCTTGGTAAAATGGCCCCGTTCACAAATTTCTGATAGCAATGACATAAAGATGATGCAATGCCCGTGAAAAACGGCGCGACTTGAACGAACACCGGACGGGCGGGCGCCAGCGTCGACGCAGGTTAGGTTTCTCTGTGTTGTTATTGGTGCTACCAGTGCTACCACCCTACCACTGCCTTGCGTTATTTAGGTTTCTCTGTGTTGTCATTCGTGCTACCAGTGCTACCACCCTACCACAGCGTTGCGTTATTTTTCATAACGCAACGCTTTTGCGAAATAACTCAACGGCTTGAGTTATTGGCTATTTACCGCACGCAAAAGCATTGCAGTATAGGGCACATTACGTGCACGCGTGAGGAAAAGTCTAAAACGTAACTACAATGGCGAATGGCGTAAAATTATGAAGACGTAATAGACCACTTCTCATTGCCTTCCGCATTTTGCGGTGCAGTTGTCGGAATGTATTTCGCAGTCAATTTTACCGAGACACGGGGCTTCGCGCACGCGAGATCATGGGACATCAGTAGACGTCAGTAGGAAGAGGCAATTTATCAAATTGAAGCCGTCAAACATTTCATAAACTAGTCAAAGTTATAAGGGAGTACTCCAGTTAAGGAAGCGTCCCTAATCTATCTTGAAGATATACGAGTCAGTGAGTTTCCCAATGAAGGGTGTGTCTCTCGCATTATTCACGAACGAGTTGTTTAAATAATACGTCACTTGTTTTTCATTTCTAGAATAGACGGCTGTCGATACCAAAACTGAGTGGTGAACGCAATAGGTATTGATTATTTCTATCGGAAATTGTTATTCGAAAGCTTATACTACTAAAAGTGGCTGTGAAAAAAAAATAAACGTTTAATTTTAGAACATATGCACGCTCGAGCAAATTAAATGGCTGATAACTTCAACTTTTACAAATTTTTAACAATTTTATCAGCTTCGTTGTATCTTTTATTACTTTTCAATTACAAATCGATTGGTTAATTGATTGCAAGAAAAAGTTACACGGCCAACAAATATCGGCTAAATAAATGCGGGTTTCTTATTTCTATTGATAAGCAATGAAATGATGAAAACGATCGCTTTGATGAGAAGATTTTGCTTTCTGTAAAGAAGTCGTCAATTTTTATAACCCTTTCGTAAACAAGGTGTGGGAAGCTATTCTTCCCTATGTATACGCAAACCACCCACGTACCTAGCACTAAAAACACGGAACTCAGCTACAATGGGGAGATTGTGTGTTATTGCCATCGCACACATCATCGTGTGTGCGTCGGAGTTTATTCACTCTCTCTCTCTCTCTCCGGTTTACAGCGTTGCTCGAGCCACATTGCGGTCGACACGATGTTTAGAAAATGGCAACGGATAAATATTGCGGGTATGGCGTGGCGCACGCGAGAGAGCTCTGACCATATCGCGTTGGAAAACCAATATCACGCACGCGCGCGCGCGCGCGCGCGGATGTATGTATTGTCGAGTATGTGTATCCATCCCTTAATAGTCTTCTGATGACCCGTAGATACAGCTATGCGGTATAGTTAGGGCTCGTCAGGCGTTCATCCCGTAAGAAACGTATTTAAATCGCGAGCTCGGACGCGTTATTTGCCATTGTTATATCCGCGCATTTTTTTTTATAATACCTTAAGCGAGGACTGGGAAATCCATGAACAGATACTTTATCACCATTTGTAATATATGTAAAACGTTAAGACCTGTATTCATAGTCGATTCTTATATTTAAAGCTTTTTATTTAACTAAATGAGATATCATAGCTAAACACAGAGTCGTATTAGCTTCATAAGGCCTAAGGCCGGAATCAGACTACACATTGAAGATTGAGATTGAAGATTGAAAGATTGAATTTTGGCTAATCAAAATAATAGGAGTTAAAATTTCTTTATCTTCATTGGTCAAATTTCAATTTTCAATCTTTAATCTCAATTTTCAATGCGTATTCTAATTTAGACCTAAATCAGACAACGCATTGAAGATTGAGATTGAAGATTGAAATGAGATCAATAATAACAAAAAAATTTAGCTCCTTATTTGTTTAAATTGGACAAATTTTAATTTTTTTTTTAGTCTCAATCTTCAATCTCTAAGACATTACTTAAGACAGTCTTAAAATATGAACGAAATGTAAATATTAATGTAAATTCTGGACTGCATAAACGCAAGATTAGTTAATTAAATTTTACAAACAATATTAATCAACAAAGTTTCGGTAGCATTGATAAAACCTACATTTTGTGTTCCCTGTCGACTTTGTTTTTTATGTCTGCTATTAAAAAAGATACAGCATGACATTTTTGTATCAAAAAATCAAAGAAATTTATTTTTTGAAAATCTAAATATGGCGAATTCTCTTCTACAATACATTTTTCTCTTCCAATACATATTAAACGAATTTTGTTATGTTTGTGCTCACTTTGAAATTACAAAGTATATTACTTACAAAAACTTGAAGGTAAAGAGTTTTACGTACAATTTATATTTCATAAGAGTTAAAAATCAGAATAAAAAGTGGACTCTTCATGTGTACTACATACGTTATTACGTATCCCTTTTCATATTATTTAAAGGAAAGAAAGGAAAATTTTAAGCCTATCTCGCGAAATAAGAATATGCTACTTTATAAAACAATGCGGATAAAAAGGGACAAAGAGCCGACAATGTAACGAAACCAAAAGACCAGAATGTATAAAATTTGGTGTTCTTGTCATTTATATCAGTAGATAATCCATTAAAAGATAAGAAATACGTATAAAATGGTAACCAATCAAAATCACGTACACTGTTATTTATTATTACATTATTAAATCACAAGTGAATTTGCAGAATTTGCTACTTTATAATATTAATCGAATCATTACGTATAATTACTGTTTTCTTTTTTTCCTTAAGCGGGATGTTTCGAAGCGCTTAATTATTTCAGTTAATTAGTTATGAACTTAATAATGGAGAGACTACAAAAGACAATTTGCTTGTCTAGGCCACGCTCATGTGACAGACTTCAACATTGCAACTGTACTCGAAAGCGGGCAATTGGCAACTTCGATGTCTGGGACAAAACCGTATATAGGTATGTGTTAGCGAATAGTCCCAATTTGAATTTCCCTTCTTCCACATAGTTTTAAAATTCATGCGTTCCGTCATTTTTGTTATTTAATTACGATACTTTATTTTCATAATATATTCAATACATTTAATTAATTTTAAAACATATCAATATCGTTTTCTATATCAAATCATTATTTCAGTTGTTATGCGCGCACATTTCTCTCTATATTCACATATTTAATACAAACGCATGTCAAGTTTATAATTTGTAATTGCGATCAATTTTATTATTTTCATAAATTGTTGCTGCTGATTCCTTATTCGTCTCGTACGGTAGCTTTTATATTACGTATCAAAGAAAGATTCGTAATCTTTAAACGGAAGCAGTATCTTCACATCAAATAAGACATTGCGTGTATCAAGAGAGACTCATGTCTAGCAGAAAAAGGTCGCATTTCAAAAAGAATAACGAGCTTTCTTTGTTTCCATGCATCAGTTCTTTATCTTTTATGTCTACTTTAAACTCGGCGAGTCGCTCTCGCGAACAACGTGAGACCAGTACACTTTTCTGCATCTCTTCCTTTTTACGCGGATCAGCTCCAGAGATTTACATGTGTTCGTGCGAGGAATATGGCGTCCACGGTTACGGATTCGCAGTGGACTGGTGGAGTCTGGGAATCCTCGCTTGGGAAACCCTAGCCATGGAGAGACCGTACCCACTTCACTCCACTACGTCCAACAGAGAGGCTCTGAGGATCTTGAAGGTGAGATACAAATATATGATGAAAAAAAATTAATTTACGCGAGATATATAAAAGAAGTGCGTCGCGCGACTCTTTATTTTCCCTTCTCGTCCAAAGTTATACGAGGTGCGAGTAAAATTTCTATACCATTTTTGAAGAATACGCGCGCGTTAGTCTGTTAATTAAGGTTATATCATGTCTCAGCTGTAACGTTAATTAAGGACTTGTCATGAGCGCGCTGCTGGCACGACACGTGCGCGACGTGTTATAGCATTCTGCCCTGGTATACGTCCATCGGCTTGTGTAACACAAACATTTTAACATGTCTTTCAAAACATTCCAGTTTTGAATAATTCCGAAAGTAAACACACGGAATGTACAACGTGAAATATATCATGTATTTCAATATAATATAAGACCTTGGAATCACGTTTGTGATTATAAGAATGATCTGAGTCTTCTTTACTTTGAGATAAGCGGATTTTCTAATCTTGTTTATTAAAAAAAAAAAAAAACATTTTATAATGTCTCTTTTTTAAAGTTTTTAAATTAATCGCAATTAAATTTCGCTATTCACGGGGCTGACATTTCGCGCGCTCGGGCATGACGATATGACAAATGGTGAATATACCACGGGAGCCCCCTTAACATGCAATATATTTTTCAGAAAGATTGAAAAAACAATATTTGTGCATTTTTAATTTTTATTTATATACACATGTGCATATAATTAATATGCATAATTAATATCTGAATAGTATCAATATCAATTCAATAGCAAGATATTACGAATAGGGGAAGCCCGGGCAGTGTGGATATCTTAAGGTTTGGGAAGAAAAATGACATAGTTAAAATTAAGATCAGAAACTATTTTTTATTCTTAAAATTTCATTATAGAATAAACTTTAAAATAAAATTAAAAATAAAATTTAAAAAACTTGAACATTTATATGTATTTTAAATAAAAATGTAAGAAAAGAAAAATCATCCGCTTTACCCAACCCCCCTGGATAAACCGAATATTACTCGAATAATGAGAATATAATAAAAAAATATCAAAATTAATATTGGCAATCGTCACAAAAGTAGCTGCCAAATCCTCTATATGTTGTGCAGCCTTCGTGAGCCCATTTAGTGCACTGATTGCACTGGATCCAGTCTTCGGATGGTTGGATCGATGTATTCTTGAGAACACACCAAACAGAAGTAACGTACGTTCTCTTAATCATTAACAGACTTTTCTTTTTTAACTCGCTTTCTGTTTACATCACTACAGCTAGGTCCAGCAGTGATGATGTGCTATTCGTTTTGTCCCCACTCACTTTGCCTAAAGAACCTACTTGGCGCAAATTAGGAAAAATTAGAATAAGTTTCAGCAACAAGTGAAGAATTTTAACCTCTAATGCACGTTTAAAGACAGAGAATTCCTATAAAAATTTATTCACACTGGTTAAGAAACAATTATTGCTAATAATTACACTATGTATCTAAGCGAAAATTGTAAGAAAACATCACACAATTTCGTATATTTGTATATAAAACATAAACAATCGCAATCATATTGCGTTTTGTATTTTCATAGCGTCGCCGGCCGGTTATTCCTGCAACAGCTAGAGATTCATAGCACCATCTCTGATAGATAAGCAGAAATAAAAAGTATTCGGTTTGCCTAGGGCATCCATTTTGCCCGGGCTTCCCCTATATCAACTGTTAAAATAAATTCGTAAGCATGATGTAAGAATATAAGGTGTTTCAAAGCGCATTGTAGGCGGGGCCGAAATTAGAGCAGCCAATAAAAATTTAGCCTCAAATGGTGACTAATTATGACTTATTAACCAAGTCTTCAGCCAATAGGTTAGCTGACACTATGTTGCGGATCTTGGATGAAGCCATATTGTTTTTTTGCATTTGAGGCAAATTTCTGATTGGTCGACACTGCGCATCTCGGGAGTTGAAACACCTTATATTTTTACATCATGTTCGTAACTATGTTCATCTCGAAGGCGATGATGATGATGACGTATCTCTATGTGTCAAAATTTGACATTTGGACTTTTCATTGCGATATCTTCCTTTATAAGATACGTATTAAATAAAAATACATTTATATAACATAATTTAAATCCAAATAGTAAATTAAGACTACTTAAAAGTTGATATAAATTCAGCCGTTTATTGAGAGATCCGATAATCTCGGGTGCTCGCAACTCATCGACTCGCGTAAACTTTAACGTTTCGCGTTCACTTGGCGCGAGACACTGCCGTGTCTCTTGATGAAACAGTTTTATAAAATAAAAAAAATATATTTTGAGGTCTTCAATCTTACTGCCTTCAGTTATTCACAAAAAAAGTTTTTGATTACACTCACTTTTATTTTGCGGCGAACGCGAGAAGATACTCATCGATACTGGTGTACGAATACCTTGTTTTTTCAGGAGGAAAGGCCTGTACCCTCACACTGGAGCCCGTCGATACGCGATCTCCTGGACCGCCTGTTAACTGTCGCACCGAGTACCAGAGTATCGTGCTTGAAAGAACTGAAACAGGCGAGCGCGATAAGGGATCTGGACTTCGACAAGGTACTGAACAAGCAGATAAAGCCACGCTTCACCCCACCGAAGGATCACCTGAATTGTGATCCCACCTTTGAGCTCGAGGAAATGATAATCGAAACGAAACCGCTGCACAAGAAGAAGAAACGCCTGGCTAAACAGAGGTCAGTTACTTTTGCACGATCATTGTTCTCTTATTGTTATAAATCGAGTGAAGATGAATCGCTGATGAGAATAATACGGATTGTCACTGAAAATTACTCTATTTCATTTGTTTTTAACGCAAATTCCCACCCGAGTGCCGCTCAGGTATCCTTCTATCCTTATTGCTTATTAAATGATAAACAAAGATGACATGACACCCTGGGAGCACTCAGGTGGGAAACTGAACACGCCCTTGAATGTTTATATCTAGACAGGGTTGGGTAGTAACTAGTTGAAACGTTAAAAGTTAAAAAAAAAAGGTTAAAAAGTTAATAACTTTTAACTTAACTTAGTTAATTTTAAATGCATTAAATTTTAACTTAACTAAGTTACTTTTAAACGTTAACTTCATAACTTTTTTTTTAAGTTAAACATTTTTTTATGTCTTTTAAATATCTTAGAAAAATAATAAGATATAATAAGACTAAGGCCGGAATCCGAACATAGTCTAAATCTCAAGGAATGTCTTAAGATGCTAATACGGCTCTCTGATTGGTTCATGCACTAGTTTAATACCATCTGGAATCTTGAGTAACGTCTATGGATTCCGTTCTAAGAGCGTATATTCTGTTTATATTTTAAGACTATCTTAAGTAATTTCTCAAGATACTAATACAGCCCTCTAATTGACTTATTCGGTTATGCCTTATGTTATAAACCTCAGTCCGGATTTACAATAAGTGTTTTAAGCCTTAAGTCATAAGAAATTGACTAATTACAGTTAAATATTCTTCTCGTATTCGAATTTAATTGATCAATTTTTTATGGCTTAAGACTTATTAAAAAGTAAATCTAATAATCTATATTGTAGTTATTTAATCTCATTTTAAGAAAAATTAAGACATTTTGATCTAAAAAATAATTTTTTTTCGAAATTAACTTTTTTTCAACTTAAGTTAATTCAATATTGACTTGACTTACGTTAAGGTAATTTTTTATTCCTTCAACTTTTAACTTAACTTTATTAATTTGGTAAAGCCATTAACTTTAACTTTATTCAGTTAAAAAAAAACATTAACTTACCCAACCCTGTATCTAAAGAGATATGTATACATATGTATGATAAAGCCCGTGTCATACTACGGATTGTAGACGCGGAGAAATGCATTAAAAGTACGAATTTTCAGTGAAAATCCGTTTACCGTTTTCAGGGAATTGTTGCCAATGGAAATAATATTTTTACTGTAAAATATGTTATGATCACAGACAGCTGTAAAATATTTTTAAATTTTCTATAAGTATAATATTTTGAATTGATATAGTTCTTGAAAAAGATCCTTATTTCTAGAGTAAAACTCGTGTTCAACTAGTATTCCTATATACCTACATATATTAAGATTTTTAAATTCATGTATTATATTTCTTATCGAATATTTCTCGCAAAATAAATTAATTATTTACAGATTTTCACTCATAGATTTTAATGTGTCGTTCAACATTATTAAGATCCAAGATGCTATGAGCATCAAAATTGTTGAATTGCTAGATAATTTAACTCGTGATATTATTGCGGTAGTTTCGTAGAATGGCGTTTCAAGAGACCGAAAAATTGTTCGGTGTGCGGTTTAAAATACGTAATTTCTTGTATTCTTAAACTCGCAACTGCCGTTTCCTGCTATAAAAATGAATGGGCTCATCTTATATTTGTTATAAACAGATCTAATATTTCATTGATGAAAATTTTATCTAAAACATTTTTTTATTATTATTTCACCATTTCGACAATAATTGCATAGAATAAAATTTTGACGAGTGGTTTCATCCCTTAAACCTTAAAATAGACGCGTGTAAAAAAAATACTCAATTGCCTCTTTTTTAGAAAAATTGCCTCTTCTTTTATGCTAAAATTTTTCCCTTTTCCAGCGTGGTTGAATTTATCTTCGAAATTATTTTCACGTTAAAATTATCATAGCGTCGTGAAATAGTACAACGTAATCTCTAGCGACTGTTGCGACCCTGAACATCTTAAAATTTACGTATTCCTCTCGCTATCCTATATATTACCGAGGTAATTAATATGCTAATTGTCGAAGCAATATCTCGACATCCCGTTACAGGTCGCTCAGGGTCGAACACTCGGCGGAGGACGCCGGTGGGTTCGCCGAAGGGGCTGGATCGAGCGTAGACACGCGGAGATTAGCTTACATCCCGGAATACCGGGTGTACAATCGCGAGCGCGAGATCGAGAGACAGGAGAGGGAGAAGAAGGAAAAACAGTGGGAGGAGGAACTGAACACTGCCATGAAGGGTGCCGAAGAAAGACTCAAGTACAATCGAATAAAAAAAATTCCTCGGAACTATCGGCACATTTTTCTCTTTCTTTTTTCCCCTCTCATTTCGATCTGTCCGCCGATAGCTATTGTTGCAAATTAATATTTCAAATTGAATAAGCCTCCGTTTTATTTTGTTTTCCAATTTTTGCCTGATATTGATCTCAACTCTCGCAAATGATCCCGAGTCCTGTGCAATTGAGACCCCGTGTACGTTAATTTCTCCCGAGCGACGCGACGTGTCTCTCTCTCCCCCAGCGCTCGCACATAACAATATATCCATATATCGGAACCCTTTGATTACAGAACAAAGCAGCAACATCTGCCAGCCCAGCGAACCGGAAACCGACTGAGCGTCTCGACGACAAGCGTCAAAGCACGCATAAGCGCGTCGCCGAGACAAGGTCGCCGAGCGAGCGCCGCGACGTCCTCGGACATCGACTTCATCGATGCAAGTCCGGAGCCTAGTACGTCTTAGATAACACTGGACACGCTATATTCAACGTAGCTTATATGCAGAGCAAGTAGCATTGGCGGATCCAGAAATTTGTTAAGGGGGCCATTGGCACGTCGAAAGCAACATTTTTTTAAGGGTCAAATATAAAAAGATGGAATGTTAAATTGATATTTAAATTATTGTATTAAAAATATTATTTAATATGTATATATAACATAATTCATAAAACGTTTTATTTAAAGTGGTATCAATACAAAAGAAGACAAATGTTCGCCTTTACACACCCCGCTTCAAACGACCTCCGAGTGACCTTGACCTTGACCCTCAAGGAGGTCAAGGTCACCTTTTCCGTCGCTCGTTACTCATTGAAAAGTTATGAGCAAAATAATTTTTATGAATTTGTGTTTCTAAAGCAGTGAATTTGTTTGATTGTTAAAGTTAAGATCAAGGTCACTCGGAGGTCATTTGGAGCAGGGTGTGTAAAGGTGAACATTTACCCAAAAGAAGAATAGTATATTGAATCTTGTTATTTATATCTTATAGGAATTTCTTAAATTATATAAAATATTTTTGGAGTATCAAAATTGTAATTAAGTGTTTTAGAAATATTAAAAATATATAACATTTTGCTAAATGTTTTCAAAAAAGAAGATTCCAAGGAGAGCGACAGGCACATGACTCCCCCGTGGATCCACCAGTGACTAGTAGACTTCTTCAATCCTACAAATGCACACGAAACTCCAACGGATCCTTCGCACTTTTCATAAAAAGAAATATCTCTCTAGCATTCAATTACCTCTCACACTAAAATTTAAGACGTGAAAAGAAATAAGGAAAAATTCCATTTGTAGATGAAGTTTTTATACTCTTCTTGAAAAGAGACAGAGAGATACGTGACGACATATATATTACACATGACACTTCGCTCTTATTTTTCTATCTATCGCGATTCAATGTCGGGCGATTTATCTTTAACACTCTTTCCCTACACTCCTCTACATTGGATACTTCGCAACCGCAATGTTTATTTTCGATTACGCTTCGAAACGAACTGATCGAGAAACGCGAATTTCAAGGCCTCCATATTCTTTCTGGTGCTATGCTTTAATAAGTAATACTCCACAAACGGATTCGAACGTTCGGTTTGGATTTTTTGAGAGAATTTTATAGATAGACTGATAACACGTCGGTTATTGCCACGATTTGTTTTAATTACAATTATTTTCATTTGCAGTATCTTGAAAATGTAGATAGCAGCTGGAGGTAACCGCTCAAGTCAATAAAAAATAAAAATGACGATTTTGATTCTTAACATCAATAAAGAATTAACTTTTATAATGAAAAATCATCGTTTTGACTTGTATGACGTCAACATAAAGTCATTTTGACTTTCTCTTGACTTGGTGTGTTCTTCGGGCACACATCATCGATATAAAGCTCTATCAGATTCCATAGCAGTGTGCACTTAATCACTGTACCAGGAAACGTGCATTTATAAGATTACTATTTCGGATTATCCCGCAACTTCCGACTAATAATAGCACGAATTTATTTCCAAAATAATGAACAACGGATCTTATCTTCACTCGAGTAGCAAATTTTTTTTTATTGCTTCAAAGATCTGGTTACGTTACGACTCTTAGATTAGAATGCACGCATCCGCGAAATGTAATTATAAATTAATCCTTTCAGTACAAAGTCAGACGTATATCGTACATCTAAAACTTTTTCAACAAAATATCTTTCGTCTCACTGTCTTTGAAGATCGCTATATAACTTTCATGTGCGTTATTATCTAAATAATATATGAAATGCTCTGCAACATTAACTAGAATCACAACGATCGCGTTTAGATGGACGTAAAAAAAATTGTGGATGAGAAAGGAAGATTTTTTGATGGTTTAAGAGCGCTAAGTGAGTCAAATAAGTGCGAGATAAATTTTAATACTTCACCTTTACCTGATACGGTACTGAAAGGATTGCAACGTATATTAATAATTACTTTATTGACGGGACTGGGAACAAAATATGACCTACATATAACAAATATATATATATTATATATATAAATGTTTTGTTCTATAAAAATATATGTTGTTTAGAAGCGAGCTATGTACGAATTGAGAATAAAAAATATCTTTGACATGTTGTTAACAGATTTTAGCGTACAACCCTTGAATCCCTCTGCAGAATATACAAAGAAAATACGCGGCAAACAAAATTGTATTCGCGTTCGACACAATAAACACATATTATATTCCGCGGAAACTGTAGAAATCGTACGAGCATTTTATTTACATTCATTATTCACTCTGTCGCGACTCTGTCTCGCGATCTCTATTTTACATTCAAATAATATCACTCACGCGATTACATTATTCAACGAATGGAATTATCGACACGCGGGGGAAATCCCAGCGAGAAACGACTCGTCTTATCGATGTCGAATCAATAATCTCGATATACGGTAATTTCGACATCGATTCGTCCTAATGACGGCCATTTTTCGCCGGGAAGCCGTTCAATTCTCATTAGCGTTTTGTATTCAGGAATCACGAACACGATAGAATTTGGCATTAAATCAGAGCAGCTGTCGAAGGAACGCTGTATAATCGATTCACCAACCCCAATTACTTAATCGGCTAATGGAACCGACTAATCACATTTTGCTGTTTGGTAGAACCATCTTTATAAAAGCCTACGTGATATTATCCTTATTATTTTCGTAAATCTAACGACATGTATCATTTATATATTCAAGAATCATGAACACGATAGAATTTGGCATTAAATGAGAGTAGCTGTCGAAGGAACGCCGTATAATCGATAACACTGGCGCCGTTTCGCGAAGAAAGGGTAAAACGGGTTACCGTGCCTCTCCATACCGCATGCATTATAGATTCTGGCCAGACACTGGGGTGCTTTCTAGCAAGAAACATATAGATGATACGGTATAACACAGTAAAAGTAAATTTTAAAAGTAAATCATTATGTCTTTGTTGTTTGCCATTGTTGAACAAAGAAATGATCACTGTGTTATACTGCGTCTCTTTCTGAAAATTATTACAATTAATTTAATGGACTCTTGAAATTAAAAAAACGATTCAAAGTGTTAAAGGCAAATGAGAGTCAAGAGTAATTAATTAGCTGCAATATTAGAAATAATTATATATTCAGGTAATAAAATTTTACCGTTACAGTTACCAAAAAAAGAAAGTAACGCAGTTACCAGTAAAGTTACCAAAAAAGTAACTTGTAACTGTAACTTCGTTACAAGTAACGAGTTACTTCCATTCCCTGGTTATACTGCGTCTCTTTCTGAAAATTATTACAATTAATTTAATGGACTCTTGAAATTAAAAAAACGATTCAAAGTGTTAAAGGTAAATGAGAGTCAAAAGAGTAATTAATTAGCTGCAATATTAGAAATAATTATATATTCAGGTAATAAAATTGTCAATTTTATATTATCGCTCTAAACAATATACGTTATTATTATTTTTAATATTACTCTTAATGAACTGCGTCTAATTCTCGCGTTAAATCGTTCTTGCTGAAAAGCACTAAACTGTAAGACCGGAATCAGACTACGCATTGAAAATTGAGATTGAATTAACATTGAAAGATTGAATTTTGGCTAATCAAAATAATAGGTGCTAAAATTTCTTTATCCTCATTGGTCAAATTTCAATTTTCGATCTTCAATCTCAATTTTCAATGCGTAGTCTGATTCCGGCCTAAAACATCGTTGAAAAATTCTCAAAAAATTAGCGCATTGATGAATTATGATAAAGAAATATCTTTTTATGTCATTTCTCTCAATAGAGAAAATGTATAATTTTCGAATAAATTAACGGTTGTTCCCAGTATAGACAATTGACGCAATTTATGGAACAATTGTGCGAACGAAATCATTGCGGATCGTATCTAAAAAGAGGGATAAATATATCCCTCCAAGGTAATTACATCTATATAAAAGCTGCCGCAAGCCGATATAATGGGCCAATTATCGCGTCCGATCGGTGCTGTAAGTGGCGAGTAACGCGACGATTAAACTATTGACTCGGTGTATTTTTAATATCCTTGCGCAACCATCGATTGTGAACGACGGCTATATAATGAATGAAAATCAGTTAACGTCTTTTTCTGCTTCTTTTCAATTTGCGCTATTAATTTATTAAACGAATAAAACGCTGCAAATTAGCGCGTAATTCCCTCTGAGAGGTTTCTTTCTGTATTAAATACGAAATTCTTATATTTCAACAGGTTTCGAGACGTGACGCTGATTACAATTAAAATATTTCACAAGAAAAAAACCGATCCCACATCAGCCTCCGTGCATTTAGTTATCTATTGAAATAATTGAAAAAATATGAAAAGATGTAAACACACAGAGCAAAAAAATGAGTGACTTAATTTTGTCTACATACCTAATTGAAATTCATTACTCATCGCGTAATAGATTTTATATATTTTTATTATATTATGATATTATAATATATTGGAAACATCTCACAATAATTTTCATAACAAAGTTATAGATTATATATATTATATATTAATATCTATAAGACAAGATATTTTCGAATCGATATTTTTTTTGTAATAAACAAATGGATCAAATAGTAACCGCACAGATATAATGCTGTAATCTAGGCCTGTTCAATTTCAACTCCGGAGCCAAAACGCAAAGGAGACTGTAAAGTGTTGATAAGCGCCATAATAATGTGCATTAACATTTTATGGTCTCCGAAATTCTACCTTGATTTTTTTTTGCGATGGTTGGACTAACAATGTATTTTTATATTATAATTTCTTTTTTATTGACTCAAGTTGTTGTACAGATAAAAAGAAAAAAATTTAATAAAAATAATGTATTTGAAAAAAAATTCAGATTTTATAATAATTTTTTAACTTTATCTTTCACAATGAAATATTCTTGGTATAATATTGTATGTTTCTGAGTAACGTATTCATAAACAACATATTTTTGCACCTTCATATCGATATATTTTTAAAGTCAAATACAATATAACGAAAAATTTAATTTCACATTTTTTTATTCACTACTATAGGTGTTTCCTGATTAAAACAGATATATCTCTTTCGTAAATTTATCTGAGGGAAAAATTACATATTAACGTTTTTGTCTCAGAACGTTTATACTATCGTAAAAGGATTAACAGTTTTCCACAGAATAATGCTGACGGAGTGTCTATACGGATAAATGTGGTTCTTAACAGAGAGGAGTAACGAAGCGCGAGAAGGGCAATCGCGCCGGTCTTCGATGGAGAAATCCAATAGGAGATAATGCAGTTTAGTTTCTGGAGGCCGATGAAAGCCGTGGCAAAGCCCTTTGCGCGATAAAGGCGCCGTTAAATAAGAAAATTCAACCTAATGGAACCCGAAGACCCCCAACGTTTCGCTTTTAATTGCCTTTACACGCTGGGCAAATTAACCTTCTTACGGCAAGATGAGGTTCTCTCTCTCTCTCTCTCTTAGGATCATAAAAACTGTAATTACACTTAGCTTATAAGCTTCTTTGATGTTTCGTTACAAAAAAAAGTACCCGTTTTTACGGAAAAAAATATTTTGATCTCCAGTCGCAATCGTTTTACTCACGTGCATGGCAAATAAATTTTATTTTATCCGATTAAATGAGGAAAGCCGTCGTCCGTGACGATAAACTACCGCGAGGCGCTTATCGAGAAGTTCAATCAAAACTAATGCAATTTCAACTACGAGTCCGATGGAAAAATGAGAAGCGTTTCTGTGACAACCGCCTTAATTCCCTTATTTTCCGCTCCTCTAATAAAAAAAAAAAGAAAAACGGAGCTTTTGCAAGAGGAAAGTAAAATTATTGCCGCTCGTTAATCTCATCTTACATTCTCGCAGTGTGGAAAACAATCGCGGACAAACAATAACAAAAGGATTAAGATCTCGGTGGAAAAGTTACTTGCGTCCGAGTTTTGTTTGGCCTACTTTTGTCAAGACGCAACCGTTTTGCGTCTCTGGCTGCAGAAGATTTACATTTATAAAGGAAGGAACAAACAAATGAAAATGTGCACCTTATTTATAAAATTACACACGCTCTAAAAAATATAATTTTTAAAAAATATAAATTTATAATAATATCATGAATATAAATATAATTATTAATATTCACATCTAAAGACCGTCAATGAACGAATACCAGTTATTGCGAGGAATATTACTAAGGCCTCGGTAGTCTAATTGGCTAAGACACTTGCGCGTAAAGCAAGGTATCCGGATTCGACTCCCGGCCGAAGTAATATTTTTCGCAATAAGATAAATTTTCCAGATTTAGTACTTTTAGATTTTAATATATTTTAACATCGATATAAGATGCCAAAAAGAGCATCAATTAATTATTAAATTGTTAATCAATTTAATTCGTGATAGTACCGTCATGGTAGTTTATTAGATTTGCGTTTCAAGACCGACAATTGTTCGGCGCGCAGTTTGGAAAGACTGCATATATTAGTATATAAATTCACGCGAAATTACATGTATAAGTAACTAAGATCCAAGCTAGACTGTTATTATAGGCTTCGTATTCGTATTAGACATAATTACCAGTGTGCGGGTATTGATATAAATATCGACATGGTGAGAGGATTTAATTTTATGTTGGTGTTAAACCAGGATATTAAATCCATCCATGATGTTAAATTTACACCTTGGTGTTTACGTCAACACAATGAGTATTATATAAACACCAACACAGTGTCTAATCTATACATCTATATTTTTTAGAATGCGTTTATTCGGGAATTATCACAGGATTGCGTTTTGGATACTGATATCAGGAAGGATATGCAGAGTAATCATGAAGACAGAGATTTGATAAAAAGAAAACGTTTCCTTTATATATACGCAAAATTTATATACATGATATAATACGTAAGTAATAGCGAGATAAGTGTCTATTGCGCGTAAAAACAATTATCAGTTCTATGTATGTATCTACGTGAACGTCACCGGCACGATTAGAAACAATAGATTTAAAAATAAATCATATTTGTTAATATCACACAAAGTATTGCCGTTTCTCTGCCTTTTCAGCCGATATACACCTATTGTTTTCCCTGCACGCTTGAATGGCAATACATGGAAGACCGCAACATGTCTATAAAGCGGCTATAGAGCATGAAAATATATTATTTGTATTATTTGTATTTATCTTCTTTTAGAATATGCGCGTGTGTATGTATGTGGATGTGTTTGTGTTCAGAAAAATAGAGTACTTTTTCTCTCTTTGTTTAAACATGAAGAAATATTGATAATTTACCTCCATCTGTCTTGGATGCCCTTTATGAACGACACTTAAACTATTATATCATCAGTCTATAACGTTAGATAATTACCATCAGATATTATCGCAGATATGCACACTATTCACGTCTATTAATCTCAACTTATATTTTAGCAGAGAATAAAAAAAAATTTAAACGATCAATTTTTGTTCCATGAAGAGAAACAACAACAGTTAATACATATTTATAGCACATCATTTTTTGCAAGTCTGAACTCGCACGTATGTACTTTAAATTGCGCTGAAAATTAATCGAAACAAAATATTTTAAATATTTTATTAGGTGCTAAAAAAAGATTAACTCTTTACTAAAATTATCTAAATTACTTTTCATCAATTGAGTAAAGATTACATATTTTCTATAAATCATTTTTAATATGTAATTTATATCATATATTTGAAAATTTATTTAATTTATATATTATTTGAAATTTATAAAAACCTCAAAAATATAGTTTTGGTTATTATTAGGTTATTATCAAGCATTGAATATTTGAAAAATTATACGAAAGATAGCAAAGTACTATATCAAATCCACTTAGAATCAAATAGTTAACCGTTAAAAAATCAAAGAAAATATTTTATTTGAGAATGATGCGAATTACACTTACTTGATTTATACGTCCTCCATGATTGTCGTTTTATCTCTTGATCTGTTTAGCAATCTTGTACATACATATTATTGTTTCTCTCCATGAATCATCTATCTTACCTGCTAAGTATATATAATATGTTTTGATCACAGATTATTTTATGGGCGTTGCGTCGAATTTGTTGGAAAGTTATCCGATATTTTCACGTACGTCAAAATGTAACGGCTTAATACAAAAATAGTATAAATAAAATCATTAACCAAATATATACGGTATATCTATGTTAATTGTAACAACTATTAATATTAAATATTAATATTCGCACTGCACCAGGTATATATCACATCTTATAGCTTAAACCGAACGCAAATCATCGTCGTCGATGTGTTTTACTTCCGGAGTAATTCACAAGTACAACTCCAATATATATAGGTCTAAGTAAAATAACAGCGATATGTGAAATAATTATATAAAACATTAATAAATGTTAATAACATTAATACATAACGCATGTTCTTTAAGTATTCAAGCCAATATCTATAAAAAAAATTATGATACAATATGTCTCAGAAGTTGCGCAATTTCTTTCAACTATTAAAATTAAATTAGCAATTTAAATTATAGTCTCACATTAATTGTCATAAGTACTTAGTTATGTCTCATTTAATTCATATAAAGTGAAATTTTGAACTTTAAAAAACTCAAGTATCCTTTAATTAATAGTCATTAATTAAAGTGCTTCTTCAACAGGCAAGAAAAGAAAAACCAAGATTAAAAAGCCAAAGAATGCTAATTTTTAGCTTTCAATTAAAAATGTGTTGTAACCTCTTTATACACAAAATTCATTAAAGAATTTGTAAGGAAGGAAAAATTGTTTGGAACATTCAATATATGTGACATAATTCTTATAAAAAAAGATTGACTTTGGAAGATATCCATCCCTATAATGTACGACGTCGAAATGTAAATGGTCAAGAAACAACACGTAGTTACATGTTCGATGTAGTTTCGATAAATACTTATTAGACAGTTGTCACATCGGTCACTTCGATTCTAGAAATCGGTTTCGCAGGTTCTACATATATAAATCCCTCTTCGTCGTTCACGGACTCACCGATTCGGAGCTGCTGCAAATTTGCCACGATCGAATCTACCTGAACTGGCTGATCTGGTGGAGCAGCCTCGCTCCGGAGTTTGCTGAAGTGAAGGTAACAGATGCCACGATAGCCCTGCCAAGTTATTTCGCTCGGCTTAACGCCGCGCATCAACAGAGCGTTCTTTAGATCGCGGACTCTCACGCCGGACGAGATATTAGAGAGCTTCAACGAGAAGTCGATATGCGTTTTCATTCGGGCGCGAAGATTTTTACGCCGCCGGGACGCGTTCTTGGCATTGTTTTCTGTCTTCATCTATAATGCATAAGCATAAAATTTATTTGTAAAAAAATAAAAGAATATTAGAAATATAAATAGATAATAAATATTTTTTAATTAAGTCCACACGTAAACTTTTTTTTAATAAAGAAGGAGAGTTTTAACTCACATTTTCAAAACCTTTTATTAATCTTGTATTACTCGCATAGTATTTTTAAATGTAATTACTCGCGTGGGTTAATTTTTAATATCCTAACATTATATATATATATATATAAATTTTATCGTTCTGTCTTTCTCTCTCTTTCTCATGATTTACAATTAAATAAAGATTGATAGTATTTTATACATCCTTTAGATAAAGATAAATTTAAAATTATTTTTTAATCGTGAAATAATTTGAGCTAAATATAATAATGGGTATGAATAATATTCATACGTCTATCGAATTTATAAAGCGGGAAGTATCCAAGATATTTCACGCGAATAATTAAGGATAATAAAAGTACGATATTGTGGAACTCTATATATGCGAAAAGGCTTACTTGTACTTCAGCATTGGGAAGATTACTCTCTTCTTCAGTTTTTGGTTTCTTATACGTTCGTCTTCGTGGAAAACGCGGTTTATCAATTTTATCTTTGCCGTCTTCCGTCGGGTTTTCTGTATTAGGCGCATCTCTTTTCACGTTGAAACGCTTCTTGTTTTTCGGATATTTCACACGATTCTTGATATATTGGCGCGTTTCCACGTCGGAATCGACTTCCTTCAGGATTATGGTTTTACCATTTCTGCGAAAGAGAATAATCGTGTATTTACACGAAATAGCTATATACTTAACGTGATTCAGGCAACTTAATGCATACTTTTCATCCATCTCTTTGAGCTGCTGTAATACCTGCATGGTTTTGAGTCTTCTTTCACTAAGCATATGCCACAGAATACCAGACGGTTTCTTCAGTCTCGACTCTACGTATATAGTTTGCGTTGGCGTGACAATTATATCTACCGGCACGTCATACTCTTTGAACAATTGTGGTGGCAGGTGATCTACAACTTGACAATCATGTACTGTTGTGATAACAATTGTATTTTTCGTTATCGTGCCCATTCTCATCATTATCGCAAACTCAAGATCTGCAAATCCCTCTCCTTTGCCGAGCCTATACCCATCCCGGCTGACGCATACGGATCCCAGTACAACGAGATCTACCTGAGTAAATAATAAATACAATAGACATTTAGAATCAATAAATGTCTTATGCAAAGTAAATGCAAAAAAAGTCTAATATCCACTTCCACTAATGTATATTAACTTTAATCTCAATTTAACTTACTATTTATAATACCTTTTTCTAATTCTAACAATCATGTAGATTCTAAAAAGTGAATCCTACATTGACAGAATTAAGCCTTAGAATTGGAGAAAAAAATATAAAATAAGTTAAACCAAGATTAAAATTAATCTACATTGATAGGCATAAATAATTGTGTATTATGAGAAAATGAGGTAATTTAATACTGTATTTTTATTAGTATTATCCATCTTTATACACAGTACACAAACATATTATATATCTGTTAACCACCCAGTATCTGAGAATAGATTGAAATGGATTGAAATGGATTCAGATTTTCAGAAATATACGAATTCATGAATGTTAAAATGAATCCTTTTCAATCCAAATACGTTTTTATTCGTTTATAGGAATTGCATGAAGCATATCTGTATACTTTTCAATCTAAAAATAATATCAGCTTTTTCAGTGCGTTTGTGACCACAGTGATTTCTGTACAATTCAAAATTTTGTATAGGAAACGCAGTTTTTTCAATCCAGCCGCATCCAATTGAATCTAATTGAATCCAAAAAAAAGTTTTCACTGTTTAAAATACGAATTCGAATAGACAAAATGTCCAATCCATTTTAATTCATTCTCGGATGTGCTGGGCATTAATATTAAATAAATTATTCTTAAATTATCTGTAAAATCTTTACCTTAATACGGGAATCCAGTCCCAGTGATTTGCCTGCTTGTTCTAGACCGCGCATGGAAGCCAGTGTCTTAAGCTGTTCCTTTGTTGCGCCAGCCACTGGTGTGACGTGCAAGAACAAGCCAGTTCTCAATCTGGGAATAGGCACAATAATTTCTTTGTTCGCTTCCAGAGCTAAAAACCTCACTGACTCCTGCGGCTTGTCCGGATTTATCTTTATGACTCTGGTCCTCTTAAACTCATCCAGCTCAATCAGTCGCTGCGCAGCCTCCACGGCGCCTTTGAAGTTTGGAATACGCTTGTATATGTTAACGGGAAAATTCACCAGCTCATTCTTCATCATGTAGTCCCACACCTTACGACGGAAACTCGACTTCGTTACTTCCTCGGCTATAAAAAATTGTTAATGAAGGAATCAACTGATGAATAGCAACAATATAGAGTATCATGCTCGCACGCGTCTTCTGTAAAACAATTTCAAAATGATGAAGCGCAAAGTATACATCTACCTTTCTTGTGTACAAACACGCAAATATTCAATTATTTCTTTTTAACATTCAGAACTCTAGAAACATCAGGGAAAAATGCCTGTTGCGTCGATCGCATGATAAAACCACTCACGTAAGTTCTCCATCATTTCGACCGGTTCACCAGTGGGACTTAGAAAGCGGTGGTTCAGCACCCGGAAGCACACAAATTCCAGGAAGCGTCACAGCGACGTCTCTCCCGCAAAAATAGACCGCACGATTTATCTCGCCCACGCCGCGCGACCCATTCCCCTCTCCTCTTCGTGTCTATTTCTACGCGGCCCCATGTCCGCAAACTCCGCGGCATCGTAATCCTCTAGGGGATCCGATTGTGGTCCCGTCGGCGTGAGAATCGTGAGACCCCTCGTTCGCGAAATGAGAATTCCAGAGAAATGCAAAGGATACTGAAATTTCGATGCTCTACTCAGCGTCGCTTCCAAGGACGACGTCGATGATCGACGGAGAACCGCGGCGAGAGGCGACGAGACGAATCAGCTGATTCTTTATGTCAGCGAACTAGGGAATTAGGAGACAGTCCGACTCCCCTAGTTTGATCGACCCATTCTGAGAATCAGCTGATTCGTTCTAGAGTCCCTATAATAAGGAGTCTGGCCAATCTTTCTAGTTTGCTAAAACATGGCGTATATGTCCTAACCAGGAAGTAAGATATCTTCCTTCATGGTCCTAACTGTGCAGATGGTCACACGTTCTTCACACGTGGTTCACACTAGAGTCCCTATAATAAGGAGTCTGGCCAAGTCATTACTAATTCTATTGGTGTTGCTAAAATATGGCGGAACCAATAAGATGCCTCAAATAGCCTCAAGAAACAATAAAGTGTGGTCGTAATAATTTTGGACGTCTTAAGAGGAAATTGGTTTCATCTGTTAAGGGATTTTTTTTACGGCTGATGAGGACTCTGTGAAGTCGAAACGTACTGTATATTAATGTTATCATTATAATAAATTTATGGATATATTTAACAA
Organism: Cyphomyrmex costatus; assembly: GCF_001594065.2. Taxonomy (NCBI): domain Eukaryota; kingdom Metazoa; phylum Arthropoda; class Insecta; order Hymenoptera; family Formicidae; genus Cyphomyrmex; species Cyphomyrmex costatus. The sequence continues at coordinate 1,247,618 of NW_017276833.1, read as the reverse complement.
CCATTATTGCTCAATTTATTCTTGACCTGGGAGGTTTATTGTTAATTTTAATTTGTTAATTTATTTGAGCTGTTTATAATTCAATTTCAATTTTCTTTTTTTAAGAACAACAAATTGTATCCCAAGAGTAAGAGCAAAGACGTTGAGAATACCGATGTGAGTACTATAGTAGCGACGATAATCACGCAACGGAAAATTCAGTCCAACAAGATAATATTGTAATGGAAAGGAGGAGTCTTTCTTCTCTTGAAAAGTCTGACAAATGCCAGTCCGCCCAAGAATTTTCTCAGATTTAAACGACTCAGCGGCGACATGTTGTCTATGCCGATGCAGGTTTTCGATAATCAAGATTTGCAAGAATTTAATGCAGATTAGTGATCCGAACAGTTACTGCCATAACAACTACTATTAATTAATTCACTAATTAACGTATTCGACAGAGATATATGTCTATCTATACATTAATGAGTGTGGCGTCGAGTGGCTCACCGCTCAGTGCGATTGACTCGCGATATGTAGACCCGAGTTCAATCCCACGTGCGCCCAAACGCGATTTTTCGCGTTTAATGAGCCAAAAAATGGCTCCACCTGGTGATCAAAAGATCCTATGATCATCAGCGCCGTTCGGAAGTTGCGGGATAATCCGAAATAGTAATCTTATAAATGCACGTTTCCTGGTACAGTGATTAAGTGCACACTGCTGGAATCTGATAGAGCTTTATATCGATGATGTGTGCCCGAAGAACACACCAAGTCAAGAGATACAATAGTCATGGATACAATATCAATGTAATGTCATAATTAAGTTCTAATAAATATATACAGTACAACCATTTCGATTTTATCTTAGTTTCATAAAAATAAGACATCAATACAATTTTACATGATACAAAAATATGTAGTTAAACATGAGTTTGAAGAACATGTAGTTAAACATGAGCTCAACAGACAACCTTTTCATATATAAAAATATCACATCAAACACATACTCGACATGAGACATTTGAAATCAAAATATTCTGATTACATTGTAATTAATAAACCAGTCATTCTGACCTCTTCTCTCAATGTACAACTATGATCGTATCTATACTTTCAATATGTACAGGTTATATTTTGTGAAATGAAAAAAGCACAGGAGAAAATAGTACACTTAAAATTAAAATATTTTAAGACATACTTCTATCACTTGTTAACATTTTATCATCACAAATGAGTTCTATCACGTACAGATCAGAAAAAAACAGGGATTTTAGTTGAAATTCTACTTATGCCCATTTCCACCAATAGATTAATTTTAATCTCGGTTTAATTTGCTCTTCATCTTTTTCTAATTCTAAAAATTAGAAAAAGATGAACAGTAAGTTAAACCGAGATTAAAGTTAATCTGCATTGGTGGAAACAGGCATTATGTATACTAGTTTTTAGATTAATGCGTACTTAATTGTTCTTAATGCAAAACTCAAGAATCGATGACACTAAAATTGTATATATCCTATCTATATACATGTATGATAGTGGCGTCGAGTGGCTCACCGCTCGGTGCGATTGACTCGCGATATGTAGACCCGAGTTCAATCCCACGTGCGCCCAAACGCGATTTTTCGCGTTTAATGAGCCAAAAAATGGCTCCACCTGGTGATCAAAAGATCTATGATCATCAGCGCCGTTCGGATTCGGCGTTAAACTGTAGGTCCTATACATCAGTATACATATCAGTTATAGATATTTGTCTCTAATATCTGACTGAGGTAGGATTCTGTGGATCAATCACCCACAAATCCGAAAAAACAATCTGATTCGAGAAACGAATATAGGCCTCGGACAAAAGAGGAAGAAGAGGCCTATAGACGTCCTATGCTCCACATAAGGAGATAAAAGGAGTCGTATCGTATATACATGTATGAATAATTGTCATACATTCAAATTCCGTTTGTACCGTCCTTATAAGATAACTTAATGATTTAATCCGTAAATTCATCAGAATTTATGGTAATTTCTTTGTAATTTCTTCGTGGTCTTCGTTGTCGTAAAATCCGTTTATATTTTTCATTATCCGAGCTATTTATTGCCACTCGTTTTTTTTTTTTCTTAATATGAGATATTTCGAGCTTCACAATTTTGTATAGCTTTTGCAAGGCATCTCTTGACTTCTTCAGGTCTTTATGAATCCTATTGAATCGTATACGTTAAAAGGAGGAAAATTTTCCTTAAAAAATTAATTTTTTTCTTTTAGAGTAAATATTATCAATTACCCACAAATCCGAAAAACAATCTGATTCGAGAAACGAATATAGGTCTCGGACAAAAGAGGACTGTACTTGTCAGATAGCTTAAAATACATTAATCATTAAATTTGTTAATAGTAATTATGGCTGCAGTATCTTTAAGTCCACCTTCTCGACCGCAACCACGCGTGGTTTTCTAGGTCGTAAAATGCGTTTAGACTTAAAAATTGTATTATTTGTCAATTCATCATCCGTGGTATTCATTATCATCGGTCGTGAGACTTTTTCGTTTCATCCTTGTCCGAAATATTGCTACTATCACTTTCAGATACAGATTCAATTATCTCTTTAATCTTCTTAAGCACTTTCCTGTGCTTCTGTATCAATTTCGCGTGTTTTTTGCCATCACCAGATTCAAAATACTGTTTGATTACTGTTTCAATCCATTGTTTTGTCTCGTTTTTGTCAGATTGTTCAAGAGGTGACGAAACACTCTCCATTACAATATCATTTTGTTTTGAATTTTCCGTTATATCATCGCTATTAATCCTCATATCGGTATTTGGGATACTCTTTTCTATTTCCCAACAATCAATTAGGCTGTATTTTCATGCACTCATAGCTGACGCTCAATGCTCGATATGAGCATCAAACTAATCACGTGATCTTCTTCTTAGCGAGAGAAAAGCCCTCATCAACCAATCACAATAAATTATTCTCATATTCGACTGCGATTAGCCAAAAAGAAACCGATTCTCTAAAAAAAAAGAATCGATTCAGTAAGAATCGAAATTTCAAAAAATCAGATAATAATCGATTATTTTGAGTCTAAAATAATCGATTTTTTGAGAATCGGAAAAGAATTTCCCATCACTACTGTACTACATGTAGTCGGAAAGACAGATTTCCTAACCTGAATAGTCGTCAACTTTAACGTTAAATATCTCGGTTCGTAGTACGGAGCGACACTTTTTTCTGCCAGATTCTTTCGTTTCATGCAAAAACGCATCGATTGAGTATATTTTTATTAAAATTGGAGAGGAGCGGGGTATTCTTTACCTTTATCGAAAAAATTTTCGAATAAATTCATGAATAAATTAAATAGCTATTAATCTTGTAGCTACAAACTTTTATAATTAAAAATAGCTATAAATAGCTATATAACTGCTTATTGTCCTTTGCCACGATTATTCACCGAGTCGTCCTCATGACATCCTCGTATTGTCTTAACAATGTTCTCGTGTCTTCGACTCATGTTTGTCTAACAATAAGTTGTCTTCCTGTCATTCTTACAAGGTCCTCACGATACCTCTTCATTTGGAAATCTGTTTCTCACGCAGCACCATATCGCATTTTCTGCATTCAAAAAAACATTATGAAAAGGAAGATGCAAAATACAAAAGATTGCCATAAAAAGTAAAAACCTTATACATTCACCTTCCGCGCCTAAAACGAGATGACTGCATATTTCAATTGTTGAAGCAGCTTGAAATGATTAGAGTGCAGAAAAAGTGCAAGTCGCTAACACTGTCCACGTGACTGATCTACAGGGACGGATGCTGTCAGAAATTTGAATTTCCCCCTTCTAGTAGATAATTTAATCAGTCTAAATAAGTTAGACAATAAATGAAACTAAATAATAAATTGAGGCTTTTTTTGGAGCCAAAACAATCGACTCTTTTATAAATTATAATTTTATATATATATATATATATATATATAAACAAAAATGCGTTTTATGTATTAAATTTTACTATATTACTATTTTCTAATTTTCCTAACAATTTTTATTAATACCAGAGTATATTAATTTATAATTTCCCTCGATCTGTTATTTCATATAAAAATTTAGCTTCTGAGACGTTCAAGTATTTCGAACAATTAAATCTTCTTCTGATATATCATGGCACATCATGGCCTGATTAATTTTATTTTTATTGAATTCGTGAAGATTTTACTGTAACCAGCGTGTTTTAATTATTTCTTCCCACGACAAAGTAGACCATGAAGATTATCTCTCAAAGGTTTCCACGCAGGTGGAGGCATTCGCATCCTCATTCAAATTAAAAGGCAGACCCTGAATACGATTACATCCCTGCGAGCGCGAGCGCGAGCGAGACGAGCACGAACCATGGAGGTAAGTCCATGGCACGAGAACAGTCGGCGCTCGGCTGTGAAAGATGGCTTTGCTCGCGAGAAATATTTGCAAGGCGCTCGCCCAGGTAATTATCGGCACGTTCCTACGTCGCTGCGTTAATGTGTCCAGAATGTCATGCACCTGCGAAACGCAGAAGAAACACACATAAGCTTTGCCTCGCGACGACTGAGATGAAAAACGCAGCCGCTCCGTCGGCGTGACGGAGTGGATGATCGCGAGAGATCGTCGCGTGTTTAGTCTTTACATCGCGGTATTTTTATCCGAGACGCCGCGCCGTCGCGTGCCCGAAAACGCGAACTCGTTCCTCGACGCGATCGCGCGAACGTATTTCTCGAGTCCGCTCAGCCGCGCGAATCGGTACACGTTGAACGAGACGAACGCCTCTGCATTCGCAAATCGCTTGTCTATCGCATTATTTAATCAAGGTAATCTTAGTTATTCGTCGCGAGAGAAGCAATAAATTGTTACGCAAGAATTAGGAACCTATTATTCATGAAGCACGACGAACAGAATAGGATTACAATATTGATTAACTAAAAGGATTAATCCTGTCAGGGGATTCTAAAAATTTGGACAATTCTATTTCTGAAAAAAAAAAAGAAAAAAAAGAATTATATTCGAGACCAAATAAGTACTACTTTGAATTCTCTGTATAACTAATTACATTCATATTTCAATAATATGTGTATTTAAAGTACGTTAAATGTGTAGTATATCACATTTACAAAGATTATTGTAAAGTGAATTATGAATTTTATTATACTTAATAAAATATAATTCTTATGCTTTGTGTTCGCAGGCAACTCAAAAGACCACAGTTAGGGCTCTGCATATAGGGACAATACGACAGCAAGAATCGGTAAAACATTAGATACTATTCTCCAATTGATAATAATTAGATATATATGTGACATGTATACTTTTTTCCAGTCAGTTGAACAAGAAGGAAAGTTAAAATGTACCTTGATACCGGGGGACGGTGTTGGACCAGAACTCGTGGTTGCAGTTCAAAATGTTTTCAAAGCTGCGGATGTCCCGGTTGAGTTCGAGCCTTACTTCTTATCCGAAGTAAATCCAACCCTGAGTGCTCCTCTGGATCAAGTCTCCAACAGCATTGCTAGAAATCGAGTTTGTCTAAAGGTCTAATATTACATATTTTCTAAAATAAGACAAATAACATGACATACATAATGCTTTCTTGTAACAGTTATAATAATACTATTGAACATCTGTATAGTTAAAACACATATATCAAACATAAAACTTTTTCTATTTAAGAAAGCAATTTTGTTTTAGAAGTATGTGGCTGTATAAGGTAGCAGTAATTTTGCAACTCGATGTAACTGAATATTGCTTCACATAACAGGGGATTCTAGCAACTCCGGATCACTCGATGACGGGAGAGTTGCAGACCTTGAACATGAAATTACGTAAGAGCTTGGACTTGTATTCAAATGTGGTGCATGTGAAATCTTTGCCGGGAATCAGGTCGCGTCATCAAAATGTGGACTGCGTTATTATCAGAGAACAAACGGAGGGAGAGTATTCCGCGTTGGAGCACGAATCTGTCAAAGGGGTGGTCGAGTGCTTAAAGATCGTGACTGCTACGAAAAGCCAAAGGATCGCGAAGTTCGCCTTTGACTATGCCGTAAAGAATAACCGCAAGAAAGTCACATGTGTTCACAAAGCTAACATAATGAAGCTCGGTGATGGGCTTTTCCTCAAATCGTGCCAAGAAATTGCCAAGATGTACCCCAGGTATTCCAATAACTTCCTTGTCAATCTGTTAATTGCCGCTTGGAAATATTTATTATTATATGAAATTATTGCAAAATGTATTTGATATTACTTATACACAATAATTCACGCATCGTTAATCACGTTGGCTCATATAAGCTGGGCTCTCTTTTTAGCTTTTACTTTATATTCCTGTTTTCTAATGAAACAGGATTACGTTCGAGACAATGATCGTCGATAACTGTACCATGCAGATGGTTTCCAATCCACATCAGTTCGATGTCATGGTAATGCCAAACTTGTACGGAAATATTGTGGATAATCTCGCGTCCGGTTTGGTCGGTGGTGCTGGAGTCGTCGCAGGTGCCAGTTACAGCGCTGAGTGTGTCGTCTTTGAACCAGTAATGTATCTGGTTTTATTTGTACAAAATAAGAATCATATCCCAAGTGCAATTAAAATTAAAAAGAAATTCTAAAACTTAATCTACGATCTACATCATAATTTTAAAGCACAAGTTATTAATATAGTCTCGTATTCTTCAACAGGGTGCAAGGCATACGTATTCCGAAGCGGTTGGCAAGAACGTCGCGAATCCAACGGCGATGTTGTTGTGTGCGGTAAAGCTTTTGAATCATGCGAATTTGAAACGCTATGGCGAGCAGATCCGGGAGGCGTTGAATCGCGTATTGAACGATGGGAAGGTGCTGACGAAAGATCTGGGTGGGCAAAGCTCGACAACGGAGTTCACCGCTGCAGTAATAAGCAGCCTGCGCTAAAACTTGTGTAATATAAGAGATCGTAGAACCTTGCACTATGAACTCATTTTTATCTGAAATGGTTGTGTAAATCGTAGTGCCACCCGTTATAGGGTACATCTAACTCACATCATTAAATTTGTAAAGCTGTATTATCCTAGGAATCTATAATAATGCAAATTTTCATTTGCAACAATGATCTTCTGTATGTTCTACGAACAGAAAGAAATCCAAAGTTCCTTGCAATTTGTCAAAAGTTGCAGGAGTCCAAATGCGGTGAAAACGGATTGTTTAATTATAGTTAGTTTTATAGATAAAAATATAGCACAATTGTATCATATCTATATAATAAATTACTATCTTGTACATATATCCTATGAAAAAATATCACGAGCTCTCCTTATTTCACATAATTAGAAATAATGATATAAATACACATGTATTATCTTTACATTTCATAGTTATCTTTGAGAACAATTAAATGAAAATGTTAAAAAAAGTGAACATAAAAATAAAATAATCAGAAAAAAATCAATAATTAATAATATATTTTCATTATTATGATTTATCATAGTAATTTTACTATATAAATTATAATAATGAAGATATATTATTAATTATTGATTTTCTTCTGATTATTTTATTTTCATCTTAATTTTTTAATAATATTTGTAAAATAAACAGCTCATAATTTAATAAATATATTTATTTATATATATTTTTTAAATATGCTATTCTCTCATGCAAAATGAAATTTCTGGTCATAAAAATTCATGGAATTACGAATGCATATTGATCAGTATATAACACACGTGTCCATTGACAACTCATCTGTCTGTATCAGCTGATAGGAGTCTTCGCTTACATCGCACGTATGTACGCCGTTTAAATAAAAAATAACATAGAAACAAAGCAACTCGTATTGTCAATGGATCCCGACAATTGCGCGGTGGAATTAATACGTCAAGACATTGTCAAATATCAACTTCAAGTGAATGCTTTAGTACAAGTAAATATATATATATATTGTCGTGATACACAAAATATAACCTAAATTTTAATATTGACATAGCAAAGCTATAATGACAGTGGCGAGAAATATGTCACGAATTCAATTACAATAGACCTAATTAATGCTCTGCATTTAATGAATTATCTGTTGTTTACTGTGAAGGATATACAGGAATGCAGTGGACCGTTGGAGATGCTGGACGAGCTCAATGCAGAGGGCAGAGCCAAGATAGCAGTTTTGAAATTCTCCATAGAGCATCTGGCATCCGTCGCCGAAACCGAGACGGATAAAACGAAGAGGGTCGAATTACTATCTGCTGTGGATGGTTACAAGGAACAGCTGAACACTTCCTTGGCTGCCTTCCGCAAGGCCAACGTTGTCAGTGCATGTGTCATTGATAAATTGGCAAGAGAGAATCTGTTCTCTATGCCGGAGGAACGACAAAACGCTCTCCGTAGGCGGCACGACAAACAAAGCTTGACGAACGTGTCTAGCCAACTGACAGACAAGTTGCTTAGTATTTCCAGACATCTCGCTGAAACATCTCAAAGAAGCGCTGATACACTAGATACTTTGTGTATGTATCTTGTCTCATTACTCGATGGCGAGCTAATAACATGTTATTCTATGGATTAATATTATATGTACCCTTTAAGAATGAAAAAGAGGATATAGAGGGTGGGCTTTTATAAATATTTTATGTATATGTTATTTACATTAATCTCTCTTAAAGTCATTTTCATTTGTCATCATTGTTAAGTAAGAATAACTGATTGTACATAATAGCATCCTGTAAAGAATGTAATCTATGAAATCTCTCGGAACATAAACATTTTTTAATTGATTATTATTATTAAAATAGATTGCATTGCGCTGAATTTTAACGCTAGAGGATAAACAGATAATAGAGATAACTATAAATTATATTTTTAACAAATTTTTTTGTGTTATTGTTCCAGTAACGTCTTCAGACAAGGTCGGCAATACTAAGGACGAATTGGAGCATCAGCAACAAGCTATAGTACAATCAGGAAAACTATTAGGGAAATATGGTAGACGAGAAGTCACTGATAAAGCGCTGCTCGCATTGGCATTTGCCTTTTTCCTCGCCTGTGTATTTTATATTCTACAAAAAAGGCTACTCTAAGCATGTATAAAGTTTTAAGGTATATGTATAAGACGTATAAAGTTTAAGATGAGATAGCAAACTGTTTATATAATACAAATGCAAATTCTTATGAGACGGGAAAAAAAGAAATAATGTGATATATATGTATCTATATTATATACTCTTCAAGAGAGAGAGAGAGAGAGAGAGAGTAGAGAGAGAGAGAGAGAGAGAGAGAGAGAGAGAGAGTGAAAGAGGACAAAGGATAGATCTTTTGTAAATATTTAATAACTTTATATATATGTTATTCATTAATCTCTTAAAATCATGTTCATTCCGTCACCAGATATTATTAAACAAAAATAACTGATTGTATATAATAGCATCCTGTAAAAAAATAGAATTTATGAAATTTTTTGATACATATGTATTTATATTTCCTGTTATATTAAAATAGATCTTACTATTAAATGTGGATTGCATTGTATTTCGAGTTTTAACACTAGAAGATGTAAGAGCAAAATATATAAATATCACTTTTAACAAACTTTTCATCGATGTCGAATGAATTTTATATTAATAAAATTTATAAATCCTTTGTTATAGAAAAGCCTAATAAGGCATTTTTCATCATTAAACAGGATTCTTCTAGTATTAAATATGAACAATATTATTCTTACACACATACAGTAGAATCCCGTACATTTTTGCAGCCCTTCATAAATTCTTCTCTGGAGACTATACCATCTTTATTCGCGTCCATCTTCTCGAAGAACTTGTCCACCTGTTGGTTAACCATGGACTGGATAGCCTGCGCATTTTGCACCATCTCGTAAATCGCGGATACTATAGTCAGCATTTCCTGTCTTGTGATACAACCGTCGCCGTTCAGATCATAGAACCTGAAAAGCAACAAGTTCGAAAAGATTATTTCACGTGTTGCTTTGGCTACATTCAAGATTAATAAAATTATCAATTCTAAAAAATCTATTTTTCAAATTAATTATTAATTCTTCTAATCATTGAGGATGAGATGAGCTTTCACTTAAATATCCAGGAAAGCTTCTGGTCCACGTTGCCGTTGATGATCGACGTCATGGCTCCGAGAAGATCATTGAAATTGACGATGCCATCGCCATCCCTATCGATGTTGTTGAACACGAGCTGTGCATATCTGGCTGAATCGCCAAGTGGAAACAGTTTGGCGTACGCGGGTTTCAGGTCGCCGGAAGTTGCGCATCCCCTGGGGCATAGCTGCTTGAAGGCGCGATACAGTTTACGAATTTCATCCTTAGAAAACCCGGTACGACAAGTCAGCGCGGATAGTTGCTCGGGGAACACGTACAATGAATGCTTATCATCTTCCTGGATGCTTTCTACGAAAATATGATCGAGTTACATACAATAATATATACAGATTATCGTGTATATATATATATATATATATATATTTATATATATATATATATATATATATATTTACATCCTGATTTTTATTCGCTCGGATTAATCTTAGAAATTTAAAGTTCTTCTGTAACTATCAGCTCTTCGCACACACAATTATATGATATATCATACTTTTTGAATATAAACTATAATAAAATTAAATTAATTAGGTGCACTTTACGAGATTCTTTCTATATTTTTATAATATAAATTACTAAATTATTATCACTGAAAAATTGCGAATGATTTACTTTAACTTTTTATATCCTCTTTCTCTTCTTATACTTCAAAATTTGAAGTAAATTATAATTATTATCAGAGTCATCTAATTAAATTGAGTATTTAATTAACAGCTATCATAAAATCATGTTATTACTAATAAAAATCATTATATGGTTCCATTCAATTACTTAATCGTACACATTGCGTCTTTATTATTTAATTTAATCAAGCGATATGCCTAATTAATTGGCGATTTCTAGCATTATGAAAACTAGACTAAGAGAAAGTTCTAGTTTACAACAATCAAATCGTTACCGGTAATTTTTTGGATGCTTTTTCTCATTTTCTTCAAGCTACGCTGCATCTTTATGGAGAGGCTGGGTCGGCGAAGAGACTCGCGATTATTTTTGCTGCCGTAATTTGACATTTGAAGAAATCCAACGGACACGTGAGATTAGATAAGCTTGACAGTGATCGACGATTTTCAGCGAATGTTGAGCGGAACGAAATTGACGCGGTCGACTGCACAGAACAGTTTTGATGAAGCCTGCAGTAGTAGCCAAAATATTTAGACGATTTACTGTGGCATATCCGTAAATCCTAACAAGAATGACGTATCCACAACGCATATCCACAGATGGTTTTGGGTGTGTCCATTCATTCATCGACTCATTTTCAACGAGCATTTTCTTTTCTTGAATCACAAATAATAAATATGGCTTAACTGATTTCTTCTAATTGCGTATGTTTTATCCAAGCGACATTTGTGTTTATTTTATATCCGAGATTTGCCAGATCACGATATAAATTATATGTTATTATTACAGCAATTGGTAAATTTGACTTGAATTCCAAATTAGATCTGGCAGACTCGAGATGAATTCTTGAAAAAGAAGAAAAGAAATAAAAAAGACAAAAACCGTAAAGCTTTTTCGAGAAAGCATCTCTGGAATTTCTTGCTAAAACATTCATGGGAATAAAGCGGGAGAGATGCAAAAGCTTTCACACAAAGAGCAATTTGATCGCATCCTCTAAAAAAGTATTAAAAACTTATTTCCTCTATCCACAAATTAGTTGAAACCGTCGTATAAAAGTGAGTTTCTTAAATAACTTTATCGTTGCATACATTTCCCGCGTTTATCATGTGCAACATTAATCTTGTATAAAAGTATTTTTAAATACCATATGTACATATAAATATATATCAATATATGTATATATTGTATATTAAAAAAAGTATGTATGGTATATATAATTTTATAATTCTACAATTTTTATAAAACTCTAAATTTCGAGAAATGAGCTATTAAAAAATCGCTCGTCTCTGTTGCAAACATCTGTAAATAGACAGACTTTCTCTGCCAAACACTATTAATAGTCGGTAGATCGGAAACTGACTATTACGATAATAGGAATCGGTAAAGCGAATCGAGCCGTTATTCTATGGCTCCCATAATTAAAAAAATTACCCTTTCATGAAGGAATTCGTCAAATGTAAGAACAATTATATACAGTTGCGAAGATAATCGACCTTGTCATCTGCAATTTACGATTCATATTCGTACGATACATAGGCCTATCAATTACCAAAAATTTCCCTCAAGGCAAATCAAGTTATTTGTTTATATATAGCCCAGTTTTTTAATGCAACGTACGATCTATTACGTGATTAAAGAATTTATTGCAATGTCTCTTGTAGTCGATTTCCTGTAAGAAGTTGCGTGCAATTTGAACGAGGTTGAGAAAGACTTCATGCAAAATGACGAATAACGAACGGAAAAATGCTATATCTATTACAGGCGCTAATTTGCACCAATGTGAATTGATGCTAATTGCGCAAGATAAATTATCTTTCCCTAAGCCAGATTACAAGTTGGAAGAAAAAAAACAGCATATTAGTATTACCATAGTAAAAGTTATGTCGGAATATTGTTGTGAGAGTCCACCCGAAAACCAAGACATAGTAAAATGTAAGTAAAAATTGTATTAAAACTTAATATAAAAATTTCTCCGTGGATTCATATATTTCAATTACTATAATTATCATTTCTTTTTCAAAAAAATTCATATAAATTTAATTAGTAAAATTTTCTTTGTATTTAAATCTTTGTCGTCAAGTAGGTAAATATAATTTAAATATAATATAAAACATACAAAAGTAACGTTCAGATTCTATCATTAAGATAGGAAGCGTTTTACCTAGAAAAATCTTTGAAGAAACATATCAAGGAAAAGAACTCAAAGGGTCAAAGGGCAACTTGCTTTTGGTTCATGCAAGCAGTTTCATGGAAAGTATGTCAAGTTTACCGATAAGATAATTCACTACTGTCTTCAGTATCTCAAGAGGCGTCCTTGACATGATACTCGAATGTAGAGCAACTCCCAATAAAGTTCGGCGCCAGCGCGGAAGAACCGGACGCGAAGATCGAACATATCAGACGCAAATCGGCCTGTGCATATTATAATGTAGGTCACGCGATTCCTTTTCGTAATCTCGAGGAAAAACGCATGCTACGATATTCACCCGCGGTGCGGTGCACTTCATGATTGAACGCACGCAACATGCAAGCACGTGCCGGGCGGCGCGTTACGTATGCAAAATTATTACTATTTCATGCAGAGCATCGGATTTCGCGGATACGCCTACGTCAAACATCTGAAAGTGCGACTTATGAATTAAACATCGAATGCTAATCCAGAGGAACCGTACACAAGATCCGATCTGATCGCAATCGATGCAGTCATGCAGCTGCTTTTGCGTCTTCTGAACGATCGTTATTAGAGCGAGGAACACAGGGCTTTTCCTTTTCCTCTTCCTTTGCCTTAAAGAGTCACGTGACAATATGCCATTATCATAAGATGTAGCGGCATACCGAACAAATGAGTAATTACGATGATATCAGTATCTCATACATCTTCCTGTATTCCTTACAAACGATATTATGTGCGCGGAATACGTGAGCGAGGGAACGAACAAGAGTTACATATAAATTGTTATAAAGAACATCTAAGACAGTGAGAAAGGGTCTTCCCCCAAGTTCAAAAGTGCGCAAGTAAATGCGTCATTTTGTCAGCACGTGCGGAATCCTAAATTGAGGAAATAATCGTGAAGAGGTGGAAACTCGTTGGAATATGAAATAGCCGCTCTTCAGCGGCTCGATCACAATCTTGTCGTAAGAAAATAATAAAGGATCTAGGCATGATGGAATCTAGAATCCATCTCGTGTGTGATCCAAGCTTCAATCGTTCTCATGAATGTAAATCGAAACTCTGAAAATCTGTAATGCAAAAAATATTGTAAGACAAATATATATGTTCGAATATATAAATGCAAAATGTTCAAAATATCTGTCAAATAGGTGATTCTAGGATATCAAAAAAAATAATAAAATGACATCAAAATCTATAATTAAGAATATCAAACCTTATTTGGACTGTGAGAGTTTTTAAACTAAATACCGATGAGAATAAGCCATTTACGGTCAAGCTGGATCTTGGATGCTTTTATAATTTCGTGTGAATTTATATACTACGTATACAGAAACTACCGCAGTACTATTACGAGAGTTAAATTGACTAACAATCTAACAATTTTTCTCATAACATCTTGGATCTTAGTAATATGTTGAATGACATTAAAATCTATGAATGGGGGCATATTAAAAATCTGTAAATAATTTATTTAAATTTAATTATCCAAGATGCTATGAGCATAAAAAATTATTAGATTTTGTTAGTCAATTTAACTCGTGATAGTACTGCAATATAAATTTACACGAAATTATAGAAGCATCCAAGATCCAGCTCGACCTTAAATGGCTTGTTCTCATCGGTATTTAGTCTATAATTAAGAAGAAATCTCCGATGATTGAATCTATGATTTAATAGAATTAAATAATTTTGTTCATCTATATTTGATTAATAATTCAATTATGATTTTAATATAATCACGTATCTCAATTATATGAATCGTAACTGTAAGTTTTGTTAGATTTTTTGCGTCATTTCATGCTTTCTCCCTTTAATTTATGTATGATTTTATAAAAGATTACTGTATATTCTTACTAAAGCAAGTTGAATACATGCGCGCATCCGATATCCCAAGATCATTCATCAAAAGGCAATGCAAATTCATCACCAACTGCGCATTTTTCTGAGCGGTAGGGCGATAGGCCAGTAGTATATAAATCGGCAGTAAGCATCCAGCATCTCTCCATTGCAGTAGTGCTTGTTACAGCTGCTTGCGATTAGGTAAAAGTCAATTATTATCAGTATTTTTTCCATATATTATTATATCCATTATATCAGAGATGCCATATGTACATACATGTGGCTTCAATTATTTTTCATAGTTAGAGAACCAATTGAAATAAATAACAATTGGCAAGATACTGGAGTTTTCAGAAAAGACATTGTATCGTTGTTAATCCCACAATTTCAGAAAGTGTGAAAGAAAACATTGACGCCGTGACGTAACGACGCTCATTATGTGGTTTTTTGGTGCGTGAATGCGCGTTGTCTCTGTTTTTATATCCACTTTAGTGTATTACTAAGTGCGCTGTGACACCTGTCAGAAGTGGTACAATCAGCGAGCGTTAACTACAATCAAATTGTTAATTGAACTTTTGTTTTTTATTTGCAGAACATTCACTTGGACCTACTACAGATCCTCTATCATCACGCAAATCAGAGAGATCAAAGGAAACTGAATAATAGTAAGAAATATAATAATCTTTCCAATTATTTCAATTACGTGCCATTTTTTTTCAATTATAATAAAAAATAGAAAACTTCAGGAAATCA
Source organism: Cyphomyrmex costatus (assembly GCF_001594065.2). Classification (NCBI taxonomy): domain Eukaryota; kingdom Metazoa; phylum Arthropoda; class Insecta; order Hymenoptera; family Formicidae; genus Cyphomyrmex; species Cyphomyrmex costatus. The sequence goes on along the minus strand of NW_017276833.1, from coordinate 1,232,148 downwards.
AGTAAATCTCAAGAAATTGTAAACGAATGACTCTCTCTTGAATCTCAACAAAACTCTACTTTAAATTAATAGATTTATATAAATCTGTATAAAAAGAAGTACATTATATTTTTATAAAAATATCAAGAATTCAAAAAATGATTAAAAATGTTTTCGATATAAAACTAGAAAGTTTTAAACATTTTTACACGAGAGAGAGAAAGAGTTTAGGAATTAAAATACAATCCTAAAACATAATGCAAAACTAAACGATTAAATTTAAATATATAAATATAATCTAAAATACTCATAAAAATAATCTTTTTTCTTCCAGATCATCATAAGAAGATTGTTAAAAGATTATGACTGAAGTTTTCAAACAATAGAGTTAAAATGAAGTTAATCATTCTGTTGTTATTATTAGTCAGTTCAGTTTCTTGTAAACCCTGGCTCGATCTATGGTTTCCCCAGCAATCCTACGACAATCAAAATACCGGATACTACGCAAACGGCCCGTATCGTGAAAGCAGAGGTGGTAAGGAGCGCTGGAAACAAATCTGCAGGACTATAAATGCGGATTCGTATGCGTTCCCAGGACGCGTGCCTTATCCCGCCGCACCTGTTTGTCCATGGTAAAGGAAATTTCCGGTTGGATTTCATATCTACCGTGCCAAACGCAAGTGAGAATATTTCGTGCGTTAAAAATATGAATTTATTATAACAACGTAGTTTTAGGATACACATTCCAAAACGTCCTCTCCTCAGTGAAAAATTTTACTCAAAATATATAATACACGTAACTTATACTATAGTATATAGAGTAAAATTTTCCTGGAAGAGGACGTTTTTGGAATGTATAGCTTTAGACAGTATATACGTCCACCGGTTATGAGTATTTCAGTCAGTATGCGTGTACGTATGTGTCCATGACAATGCTAGCAAACATAATGCTAGTATACATATAAATATTCGCGATTACATACATGTAGCTACGTATACGTTCATCAAGTACGAAGCGAGGAGATAATTGTCCACCAATTGTATCTTTTGTACGTGAACTTTATTACTCCTCGTTTCTCGGTCCGTATTCGCATTTGTTAGATATAAAGACAAGAAAAAGAGACTAGAAAACTTATCGTACTATAAAAAATAGCTTTTAAAATCCAAAAAGAAACAAAGCTAAAGAATACAATGGAAAACTATAAAAATGTAGTTTCTAAATATAACTTTCTCGGACATTTTAAGAGCATTCCATCGTGCAAAGTCACTTTATATCCGTATAACTTTTATTTACCTTTTAGTGTTAAACAAATGCGCGTATGGACCCACTAAATATCTGCTAACTTAGATACTGTTCAAAGACTTATTATCTATAGATCTATGTAACATCGACTTTCTATGTCATCACCATTTGCCTACAAATCAGTAATACTCCGAGCTCTCTCTCTTTTTTTCCTTTCTTACGTATAAAAATAAGCTATATACATTTTATATTACATTGTAATGTAAGCTTACGTTCAAATTTTCTTAAAAAATGCAAGCCTTCGTAGCACAATTGTAATCATAGTCTTAAATATCATATATATTACATGCTCTTTTTATATACAGTCCAGGATCACAGAGTTCGGTACAGCACGGCGGTGTTGTGTGTACGTTATTAGCGTGTAGTTTAAAGAAGCGATAAAAGCCATCTTAATAAAATCGTCTAAGCAAATTGAACAATATAAAGTTTAATTTAAATACAGTCGAGAGAATTTTACTCATTTATAGTTAATCTATAAAATTATATTTCGAAATAAGATTTTCAACTTTTAAAAAATTTTTAAACAAATGAAAATAATTTGATTTGTAGAATTAACTTTCTTTTTGCTCAGTAAAATACACACATATGATATTGTAATTTCAACAAGACCTATCATCAATGATAATCACACGGAATTGTTAAAAATATATGATTCTTTGACAAGTTTTTGTCAAAATGGGAATTATTATATCATAATTGCACCGCCATCACAATTCCTCCGCGTGACTGCCCTTAAATAAATTATATCACGATCAATGTCCAGCATCGCTGGATGATTTATCTGAATTCTAGAATAACTTATTCCTTACTTGGATCACAATGGTTTTGTTATTAGTGGAAAGAAATTCCGCATTACACTGATAAAATCTTTTATCGCCTGTGCGAGGAACTTTGTAATCGAATTTTGGACCAAAAAGAATAATCATTTCCAGACTTGTATCAGACCATCTGTGCTACCGGTGAGAATGCACGTATTCGACATAGCCACGGCAGAGATCGTGTCGTGCTGACCAGAGGGTGGAGTTTCGGGACCGCTCTCCTCCATGTTTCTTCCTCTTGTGTCACTTCCAGACAACGGGTTAGAATCGTCATCCACTAATACCTCTTGCACAACATTTGTTCCGTCTATCAAACGTAAACTGTAAACAAAGAAGCAATATCGTATGTCATTAAGCAAGAATAGTATAAATATTATATATTGAGTGACTAATTTTATATTCAATCGATTACTGACTCGTATGCCAACGAATTTGGAGTGAGGACATCGTTAGCGGCGGGTAGAGCAACGTAAGATGCGGTGGGTCTATCAAAGTCCCAAAAGCGTAATCGCATATCGGTACCGCCAGCTAAAAGGAAACCTGAACTATCGATACATCCAGCGTGCATGGCACAAACGGTGTGACCGGCTTGAGTACGACTCAACGGCGGTGCATTTGACGCCCATAGAACCATCTGTCGTTGATCGGTCTCCAGATTCCACATGGATATCTCATTGTTACCTTGTACCGCCGAAATTATCCACGAATGCTCTGTCGGATGCGTGATTACCTTTCGTACTCTTGCGCCTGAAGGACACAATAAATAGCATTACAAACGGTACAAGTAACATTATTAAAAACCATTTTAAATGAAATTATTCGAGCGCATCGAGCACGATAGAAAATAAAATAGGCGAGATAATCTACCTTTTGGGTGCTTGATACTCGTTATTGGCAGTTGGAACCTCAAGTCCCAACAGGTATGGATACCGGAACTCGTGCCGAGGGTTAACCACTGCTGATGACTGTTTACGCAAAACGACGTGATAACTCCGTGCTTTAAATCATTTTCTAAGCGCCATGTTGTACCAGGACATCGTAGATCCCAACCTACCAGTGAACCATACAATGAGGCGTACACAAGAACGGACTGCGAACCGGAATCTAGATACTGTAGATCTACAGCACTTCCTTCTTCCTGTTGAATTAGTTGCAAGCAACATTTCTTTAAGATTTATATACATTGAAATTTTATATTGTTGCGGATATTTTCTAATCACCTGGGGATCCAATTGACGAGTGCCAATTAAGCTCATTTTACTCGAGTTTGGCTCAATCCGAAGTACGAATACTGTTCCAGACGAGCTCGCAGAGCTTGCTAAAGATTGTCCTTGGTCGCACACAGTTAAGCCAACCAGCGGGCCTCCTCTGTGCATGTACGTTTGTCTGTAAAGTACAGCATCAAGAAATAAATATTAAAAACTCAATTTTTTAATTTCAAATAATATAATAAATTAATCAAAACATCTGCAATATGTACTTGTTTTGGAAAAGAAAAACAGTACCTGGAACGATTAGCAATATTTCGTCCCTCCATCTTACTGGCATCCCAAATTTTAATGCATCCATCGGAGGAACTACTTGCGAACAAGTTAGTGTCCGGTATCGAAACTAATCTATTCACTGCAGCTCTGTGCTCATGAAGATGCGCGACAGGAACTCCTCGAGGTCTCCAATCCTTTGGCAGTGATGTGGAGCCTTTTAGCCAACATCGATAATGAATAAAAAAGCACATGATAATCATACGATACAGCTTGATGGTAATCTGTAAAGATTTAATTTTTATTTACCAGTTTCACAGGCGACGTTGTTAGCCCAACGTTTTGCTCTTAACACTGCTACATGTTGCTCTTGCTTTCGGTACGTTAATTGCCGTACTTCTAATCGGCAGGGAGCACATCTATCTGCAAAATCATTATTCTTTAATATTTTTCTATTATTTTATGAAACATAAAAATTATACAAACATTATTTAAATTTTTTAATTAAAATTTTTTTCATTATTTATTATTTTTATTATTATTTCGTATTATAATTGCATTAACTTCGCTTACATTGTATGTAAGATCGTTCGTGAAGTGAATGATCATTCATAAGAGAATTAATGCTGGTCATATCTGATAGGCAATGATGCGGAGATAAATGGATGTCTCCACTGTGTATGCTTTGGCTGGGACTGCCACTGCTTCCAGTCATGTCTGACATTTTAACAATAGTGTGCTGTGACAATATAAGAAAAATTATTATAAATATAGAATTAGCAAGGCAATATAGAAAACAAAGAATTGTCGATATCGTTTACTGTAATACCTGAGCATTATCTTGAGCTGCAAACATCGTACGCCATTCTTGATTCATCGTTGCGTATGTACCGACAGTCTCTGATGTTCTTCGATCCAATCTTTTAAAAGATGGCAGGATTAAATCTCCCTTATTATCAGGATATAATACGACGACATGATGTCTTATCCTATCTTTCACTGGACTTAACTCCAGTTTTCCATCCACTGTCGGTTTGATAGTATTTTGCTTCGTGTCCGCAGAATTACGATATTTATTGATCTTCATCAAGTGAGGTTTCATAATCAGCAATTGATCCTCAACTGCCTCAGTCATTGATTCCGAACTCAATCGCCTAAAAAGCTAAAAAGAACGGTATGCTTTTTTTATTGAATCTTCTTTATTTGCAGTAATAAATAATACATATTTATTTAAATTTTTTTGCTGCATGATGTATAACGCAACATATTATTTCATTATAAAATTTAATTTTATGGCAATATAGTAAAATGTTTTTCAATGTTATTTTTAAAATTAAATATAATCAATGTTATTTACATTTTTTAAAGAGGTACTCATGTCATTGTATTGTGGCGATACCACACCCGTTATGGCTTTTGCTCTGGCTGCTTGCCTCTGTTCAAGTACTTGAAATAATTCCTCCACATCGTTATACTTCACCATGGAATCGTATACGATTCTAGATATAGGAGATACAAGTGCTTCGAGCAGTAAAATCTCCTTTTCTATCTGGATCAATGAATGTTTCAGATACGGTTGGAGCATCGTTTGGACTTTACATTGGACATCCACCACATTCAGAGTTCTTGCTGCCGCGGAAATAAAGCCAACGGTTGCATGACGTATCCAAAGATTTGGGTGAACCTATAAAAAAATGACAGTGCAAATTAATTACATCAACACGCAAGGTGCTTTTAAATGTTAACTAAAGTCTTTAAAAATAAGCTTATTGTCTTGACTAATTTTTTATTTTCAAAGAATTTGTTTTAAATAATATCTGAAATTTATCAAAATTTTAATAAAATTCTATAATTTTAATTTTGTTGATCTATCAATAAGAAAATGTCCTAAATTTGTAAAAAGATCTATTAGAAGTTATAACTTGAATCATTATATGTATCAAAGATTTTTATATTATAACGGTAACATACCAGGAAGACCATAGTTTCTGATAATAACTGATAAAGAGCAGATTTATGTAGTAGACCCAATTCAGTAAGTGTTGCCATGGCATTTATGGCCTTTGTGGTTACAAATTCTTCAGGATCGGATAAACCTTGCTGCAGAAGTGGCATTAATATGGGACTACTATGCCAACCGACATAAGCGGCTACACCGACTATACATTCAAAAAAAGAACCTCTCAGTTCCTTATCCTCCTTATCGTTTAAAAACGTGATAACGTGACTAAGCAAAATATCATTGGCTTTCTGTTTTCCGAAAAACACACATAATTTATTTATTCCATTCTCCATTAATGTTTGTTTTACTAAATTTTTAGGATCGGTTAACAGCATGGACACCGATTGTTGGACCTAAGATAGAGAGATGACAGCATATTATTAAGTTAATCGATAGTGTCTTAGTTATATAATTCAAATAGCGAAAATTTCAGCGAAAATATATCGTTTTAGTCCTTTTACGAAATAAGAAAAATATACCATTTCGTGCAAGGTTTGCAGTTCACTGTCGTAACTGGGCTTTGGTCCTTCCTTGTTACCTAAGTTAGATAGATGAGCGTTCTCCAAATAACGCAGAGCAATGTGCGCCAAATGAGCAATATTCTCCGCATAAGCTGCTCTAACAATAACTGCTTCGTCTTGAGTTATGTGTGCTAAGCCTGGTAAAATGTACTCAGGGAATATGTTCACATCCGAAGATGGTATCGATTTCACAAGATGTAAACATTTTGTTAAAGTGTGTATCGCAGATACTCTCACCCGCGGCGCCGGATCATGAACCAAATGGAACTAAATAACATTTAAAAAATATACGTAAGCAATAATTGGTAATATAAAATAAAAAATACAATTTACTCACATTAAAACATTTTTTTTAGCTCAATAAATACAAATTTGTGTTTATTAATATTTACTGTTATTATTTAAATATTAATATTTATCGTTTCGATTCAAAAAATTCTAAAATTGGCATTTTTAATACTTACGATATAAGGTAATATTCTATCGAGAATTGTCTCGTCAGAAACATTTTCAGCCAATTCTAATAATATCTCTAAACTATGCAATTTAGATTGCGAGTAATGCAATCCTCTTATGCAAGAAGTAACAAGTTGAGTTATGATAACAAGTCCTTCTAGAATCTCACTCGAGGTAGACATTGATCTCTTGGATTCCACGTCGCAAGTTTGTTTGCTATCTTCGGACGATTTCATTTCTGGATCTGCGTCCACTTGAATATCACTGCCAATATCTTGTGCTGTGTTCTTTATATCAATTTGATTCAAATCGGTCTTATCGGAACCTTGATCGCTGTCAACTTCTATCATCGTATTTTCTTCGCTGTGACCAGAATCATCTTTAATTGATCCCACATTACTCTCACACTGACCAGATTTGGCAGTTTCCATAGGCTTTGTTTCGCTTGTTTTCATCCGTTCACTGTCTTCCGCCTTTAGTATACTTATAATATTGCCAATATCTTTCTTCAACCGTGTTATTTTCTCATCCGGTGATAAAATTGGAGCCGCAGAGAAAATAAGCATGTAAGACTGGAGGAAGGAATAGAAATATTCCGGAAAGATGATACCTCTAGTTTGAGCCAGATAGATCTCTGCGCTTTTCCTATTTGATGGATTTCTTTCCAGCATTGAACTAAGCAGCTCACGCATTCCTAGATCATCTATACTATCTAAATGCTTGCTTACAGAATACTCGTTGTTCCTATATGCTGAATATATCAACATCACATTAATAAAATTTAGATTTGTAAATAACATCGTTTTTTATATTTCACTCATTTTTTGACAGTTCAATTAAAAAAAAAAGATCAAAATTTATAAAAATATATATCTACCTAACAGTTGTGAAAAATCGAATGGTGGATGTCCTTCATTATACAACTCTGTTAAAGCACAACCTGCAGAAAAAATATCCATCATTGGATGCAAATCACCTGTCTTTACTTCTTGTTCTGGTAATAACAATGTATTGCTCAATTCTGAAGATAATGTTTTCACAAATCTCTCGGGCGCTATGTAACAGGTTCTGAAAATATATTAAAAATTATTCCATTAAGATAAAAAAGAAAGAAGACGGCTCTAGTAAAGATTTTACCTTCTCCTGGAAGTGTCAAAAAAATAAGAAAAATCTGCAGGATTGTCTTCTGGTAAATAAGTTGGTTTAAAACTAGCGAAATCCGTGAGTAATATCCAGTTCCAACTAGTTATCATAATATTTTCCAATTTTATGTCACCATGACAAACACCAAACTATAAAAAAAAAATATTTATAAAACTATTAAATTCAATTTAATTATACAATTCAACATATTTTATATCTGTATATATTATTTATTCGTTTTTGTTCTTAACTGACTCTTATATGTCCTCTATAAACTTAATATTGATTTCGAAAAATATTTATTTTAAAAAATTACAATCAAAAACAATATATATTATTATTTAAATAAAAAAGTAATAGATAAGATTTAAGATGAGCTACTCGAGTTAAAATAAAAGTATTATTACAAACATATTTTATAAAAGATTTTAAAATAATTGTCTTTGTAATTTGAACAGCTTTTTTAAATAATATATGCATATTACTCACCTTATGAGCTTGATTAAGAGCGTATAACACTTGGAAAGTGATCCACTTTTTCTCTATGCTCGTTAAAAATGGCCTAGTACTGATCCTGTCATAAAGAGAATATTTGACATACTCCCGCATAATTGAGCCTGCTTTTTCTGTGAGCTGATCCAAGCATACAATTAATTCTAGTTGTGCTAAAATAAGCAATATACGTTTATAGTGTTTCTATGTTACAATGCTTACAATCATTCGTTGAAATGGTAGGCAGTTGACAGCGGAGGCTAACTTTGACCTGATCTCCTCCAGTTTATCCTTATAAGTAGATAATGGCAATGTTGGATCATGAATAGCAAACACTTTTACAACTATCAGTCCCTCCAGACTGCGGGCCCGAGCCACTTTAAAAAATCGAGTGCTTCCTAAACTATAAATAACAAGGAGCATTGTAAACAAAGAGTTTGAATTAACATCACTTCATGATCAGTTAATTCTAAACAATATTCTCAAGGTTTCCATAAATAACATTAACTTTTTTACGCATATATATAGCAATTATTAAAATATTTCATTTTTCTCTGTAACTATAATTTTTATAATGATAATATTTTTATATTACTTACAAGGGCAGTTTGAGAAGTCAGTGAATTTTTTAACTTTTTTTAAAAATCATAATTAAATTTCTTTTTTTAACAATCAATTCTTTTGAAAAGTTACTGGCATATTAAACTGTCCATGTATAATAATATTGTCAATATCAACTGTAACGTTTAAAAGAAAACTGAACATTGCGTGGACACCTGATTACAATGCATGTGGTATATATCTGTTAATATTGATTACAAGTAACAGAAATATCACGAAGTGTTAACAGGCTGTTATTAGATATCACTTGAACACGCGGCTCCAACGCTCTGCACAGTGCTTACGAGCAGACATATGCACACGTTAAGGTGGAATAATTCAACCGAGTACTTACTTCACGTCGAATAATAAATCACTGTGATCTGTCAAATAGTGCTCCACCGGAAATATTTGGCTGGGCGCGATGCCCACTAATTGATTGCCCATTTTTACTGCCGAGACGAGGATTCAGATAAAAGTGATACACTCATTCTCGGCGTCCATTTTTCCCGATTTTTCGAAACCTCACGCAATGCAGCCAACCACAATTCGAAATGCATTTAGGAGGCTCTTTTAACATTTCAATCGTGTTTACGTAGGCACGTCTGGGCAGCGATAACGTAATTTCGAACCAATTTTTTTCATTTTTCACTTTCCGCGCGTTCTGATTCCGCGTGAACTTTTTCACGAGTCAAGGTGCATTCGCATGCAACCGTTTTAAGGTATCTTTTCATGCTGACGCTCGACTCGAAATAGATCAGATGATTAAAATTGACGCTTGATATTCGCCAATTTTTATCACGTGATCTATTTGGGTGCATTCACATGCAAATGCAAGTGTAAGGTCGGAATCAGACTATGAAAATTGAGATTGAAGATTGAAAATTGAAATTTGACCAATGAGGATAAAGAAATTTTAACTCCTATTATTTTGATTAGCCAAAATTCAATCTTTCAATGTTCAATCTCAATTTTCAATGCGTAGTCTGATTCCGGTCTTACAGTTTAGTGCTTTTCAGCAAGAACGATTTAACGCGAGAATTAGACGCAGTTCATTAAGAGTAATATTAAAAATAATAATAACGTATATTGTTTAGAGCGATAATATAAAATTGACAATTTTATTACCTGAATATATAATTATTTCTAATATTGCAGCTAATTAATTACTCTTTTGACTCTCATTTACCTTTAACACTTTGAATCGTTTTTTTAATTTCAAGAGTCCATTAAATTAATTGTAATAATTTTCAGAAAGAGACGCAGTATAACCAGGGAATGGAAGTAACTCGTTACTTGTAACGAAGTTACAGTTACAAGTTACTTTTTTGGTAACTTTACTGGTAACTGCGTTACTTTCTTTTTTTGGTAACTGTAACGGTAACGAGTTACATTTTTTGGGTAACGGTAACGAAATTTACAGTTACTTTTGTCGTTACTTTGCACACGATTGAACACGGTTCGATTGGATACATGCTATTTAGCGCTTATCAATATGACTTGAAAGCCCTTAGACATTCGGCCGTTATGATTCAGTAATTATTTTACACTTCTATCTTCTATGTAATACATAGGACATACAAATATTTCAGTTTGCTGCATATTTTACAGGTTTTAGAATTACAAAATTGTGTTTAAAAAAAATTAAAAAATAAATT
>NW_017276833.1:1195261-1221605 GCF_001594065.2 Cyphomyrmex costatus | reverse complement strand
TATATTTGTCAGTATTACATATAAAAAAAAATGCAAAAGTACATTTTTAAATTGATTTTAAAAAAGTAACGGAAAAGTAACGAAAAGTTATTTTTCAAGTAACGGTAACTGTAACGAGTTACTTTTAAAAAGCGATAACTGTAACTGTAACTAGTTACATTTTTTACTCGGTAACGAGTAACTGTAACTAGTTATTTTTAAAAAGTAACTTTCCATTCCCTGGCACTAATAGTAATAATAGCGGTAAGTACACAGTAATAATAATTTACATTTACACAAGACTCTTTTTCCTTATTCACGAACAATTAATCGTATTACCTAACTATATACGACATGCTTACGGTTATAATCATTCAGTTTATCGCAACGTGATTATAGTCCTCTACTCAACCGTAAATCTTTAATATTTCATCGCGAATTAAATCGATTCTTCTCTTTCATTCTTTATCATAATCAAGCTTGATTAAAGCCAAACTCTTTACGAATTCTCGTCTCTGAATCACATTTGATTTAAAGCGACTTCACGAAAAAGGACGAGGTATGCGAAAAAGATGAATGAGAGCGCATGAAAAGATAGAAAAAATAATCAAGCAATCGTAAAAAAATATACAGACGCAAACATGTAACAAATCGATGGAGGGTACGATATTTGGAGGGACGAGGGTAACGGCTCAGTATCAGTGCAACCCTCGCCCTGATGAAGTGAACGGTATGGTTCACGAAACGTTGGCATTAATAATGAAGAAAGACACGGCGATAATCCGCAAACCTTCTGGTATAATTGAAGAAAATATCCGTGAAAGCCTCAAAAGCGTAATTTTGTAATGCCTAGTTCAGAAGTAAAAGAAATTAAACAAAAAATTGTACCTTTACGGAATTATGGCTGAAAAGTCGCGATGATCGTCTAACATTGGTACCTTGAAATGTCGGTGACGGAGGTGAAGTCGGATTAGCTGCCGTCACTGTCACAATATTAGCAGTATTACTTGTATTACCCGATTGGGAAAATACCGATTTGCCTTGTTGCAATGGTGTTTCTTTTCTTGACATTAATTGCTGAAAGATGCAAGAAAATTATTCTAAAAGATATCTACTAGACACATATCTAATATAGATATCTTTCAAAAGAGATCATTTAGATATCCTTAAAATATATCTATTATAAATATTTTAAAGACATCTTTTAAGAAATCTTTAAGACGTCTATAGATATCTTTTAGTAGTTATAAAATGATATCTTTAATAAAATCTTTTTAGACATCTTTTATATATCTTCTAGAAATGTCTTGAAGATATCTTTAAAGAGATATCTTTCAGATTTCTACAAGATATTAATGTTTACTGGGTTCTTACAAAAAAAGATTAATATCTGAGATGGTTCATATTAAAAAACAGACTCATGGTATAAACAGACAAAATGACAGTTATTACCCAAATATGTATGTACACCAATATAATACATTCCCTATCCTCTTAAATTTGTCTTTCCTTGTTATTTTCCTCTTTTCCTCCTTTAACTTTCTAATCCAACGACATTATTTCAATTATTATCATACAGATAAGTTCGTTATTGGTAGCTGCAAATTATCTTTCTTAAATTTTAATTATATTTTATACTAACATGACTCAAAAGAAATTTAATCATGGACTTTTTACTACTTATTTTATTTTTGACAAGGTAATAAAACTTTTATATTCATATTTTAAAGTTTAGAATATCGCTAATTCTTTTCTATACATTTTATTAGGATCAGATTATGATTAAGAGATCAACACTTTTCAATATTTATATCGAATTATGCAGCTGAAAGAAGAATATTTTATATTAATTGTAGTTTTTCATTTAAATTTAACAATTGTAACATTGAAAATGACTCGATCGGAGTCGAAACGTCTGTATATTTAAATATTTTTTTAATTGTTCGATTAAATGTATTATTATATGGAAATTTCTAGGCTCTTCGCCCTTCTTATATTTATATTGTTTTATACATATAAAGCCTTCTCATTTATGTGTATGTTAAATTATTAATATTTAGCAAACAATTCTTATAACTCTTGTTTCTATCATATTTATATGCATGTACATACATGCATTACTATGTATCTAAATTATGCATACACTTATACATTAAACAAACTGATTAAAAATAAGAGAAAAGAGCCAATAATTTTTTAAAAAAGATATATAAATGTAATTAATTCAAAATCGCAATATACATTAAACAAACAGAGTAAAATTCGCAAGTAAGAATTCGCACATACGTCTCGACACCGATCGGGTCATTTTCAAAACTTATACATTATAACATTTAACTTATACATTATATTATGTATAATACATAAAATCAAAATTAAATTCTAAAAATGGCATAAAATGTTATTCGTCAAGAGAATCGATAGAAAAAAGAATGGAATAAAATTAATTTATGCCATTTTTTAAAATCTTAAGTTAACTTTTAAATTTCATTTACGTTACAACTGAGTAAGAGATTATAAATAAATTAAATTTAAATTTAATTATGGCCAAATTAAATTAATAATTAACTGATATAAGACGGTTTTAGTTCTAAAATATTTGCCAAAATAAATTATATCAAAAATCGATCAACAGAATACAAGTTGCAGACATTTTTTTTTATTGAACAATATCAAAATAATTTCAATTTACATAAACTTTTTAAATTATACAACATCAATACCTTTTACACATTCCCATTTACTTGTATTTATCAAAAATATATTATTATCATATATGTGCTAATTAATATAAAATAATATTAATATTTTATACAGATTAATATTCATGTATGTACATTTGACGTACATAAAATCGCAATAACGCTATAACTAAAAAATAACTAGTATATTGTATATCATATTATAATTATATGTCCAGCGATTGCTCATTCGTATCAAGTAAAGGAATGTACAACATGTTTTGGATTGTAGGGAATATTAATTTTATTGCCGGGCAATAGCATAGGTATGGCTTTAACACGAAACTCATACGGTAAAAAATCCTGACAGAAATGATAAAAGTCCATACGATTAACGATAATTTCCAAACGAGCCATTTCCTTCATCACAGCCTCCAGTTCGGTTTTATAATCTAATATAAAATTATATTAATTTTTATACAGATTAATATTCGTGTATGTACATTTGACATACACAAAAACTAATATATATTCTATATCGTATTGTAATTATATTTCCAGCGATTGTTCATTCGTATCAAGTAAAGGAATGTACACATTTTCTGGATTGTAGGGAATATTAATTTTATTGCCGGGCAATAGCATAGGTATGGCTTTAACACGAAACTCATACGGTAAAAAATCCTGACAGAAATGATAAAAGTCCATACGATTAACGATAATTTCCAAACGAGCCATTTCCTTCATCACAGCCTCCAGTTCGGTTTTATAATCTTCGTAATTCTTACAACGCTCAATAGTAGCTACTATCTTAACTAATTCCTGCACAAATTTCTCAGACTTTACTCTTGTGCTTAATTTGTACTTCGGCTCCATGCGTTTCCACAGAAATTTGTAAAGACGATCTGTGACCCAATGTTTCGGACGAGGAAGTCTCGGTGGTCTATATACCTTTCCATTTACTAGAAATGCCTTATCTACTACTGTCGTAGAATTCTTGAGCTTCTTCTTTGTATCTCGTTTAGGCGTAATTAATTTCACTCTTTTCGGTTTTACTGCAGATTGTTTCTCATCTGTTGGGTTCATTTTCATCGCGATCGTCTTGCGACTCTTTATTTTCTCTAATTCTATTTTAAGATTCTTCATTTTCTCATTCAAGACTAGCGACTTTTGCGCGCGTCCGCTTAGTTGTTCCATCGCAGTTTCTTTTACTTTGAAAAAATCATGTATTTTTCTCACTGATTTAGATGGAGTTTGCTTATTGGAAGAAATATCTTTACTTGACGATTTAGTCGGTATACTGTCATGGTTTTGAGACTTGTCCAAACTTTTTTGTCTATGTGCAATTTCTCTGTTGTTCTTAATGTTGGTCCTACTTGGACTTTGCACACTCTGCTGATTTACTGTTTTACTGGTTCCAGGCTTTGTCAAAGAATTTTGTTCATTTGTTTGTTTCGCAGATTCTGCATCTTCACCATCAGTCATTTCCATTTCAGTGGACAGACTAGTGCTTTTCTGTGTTCCTGTATTTGTGTTATCTTTAGAATGTATTTCTTCTGTCGTTATTATGTGCAACGGACCATCTTTACTTGTTTCTGATGTTTCGACATTATTATCTACTTCACTATCAGCTATCAAGTTCATAGACCGCTTAGAGACTTCTATAGTTTTATTCATAGACTTCAGTGTTTCAGATTGATTTCTTGAACTGTTATGAGTCAAATCATCTTTTTTACTAGAGCTTGATTTGGATAATTGTAAAGAATTTTCCTCATTCATAGTTTTATCTTTTACTGATTGTGAGTCTTTCTCTATTGCTAAATATCCACGTTCCTGGTTAATTCTTATTGCAGATTCTCGCTTAAAAGAAGCGCGATTACTTTTTATGGAAACATTACTTCTTCTATCACTGATATTAGAAATTTCTTCGAACGGATTAGTTGAACGCTTACGGAACTTCCCTAATATTTTTGATTTTGATTTAAAAAATATGGACCTCTTCGGTCCATGAGATTCATCACTATCCGAAGATGAGCTGCTAGAACTAGTTTTAGTATTATTTTTAGCTTGCACCGATAAGTTTGATTGCTGCTCTTTAGATATATTCAAAGATAATCTTGGACTTTTACGAACTGGTGAACTTTCAGGCATAACATTGATGTTGACCTTAGCTGTCTTTAAATTGACTAATCTTTTTAAAGGGCTGAGCGATGATCTTGACATTGAAGATTTATCATTATTGTTTTCCTTATTTGAATTAGATGTTAACATTAAATTTGAGTTACTGTCAGCTAGAGCATCTGCAAAGGCATTTTTTTCTATGCTTTTCCGCGCCTTCTGTTTAAAGCGAGATTTAAGTTTTAAACGTTGGCGATGAACAACGATGCTTCCATTGCTACTTTGATTACTGTCAGCATTAGTCTCAGGTACTTCCTCCTCAACATGTAAAGTTAAGGAATCATCAGTTTCAATATTTTCTAACGGCTTTGTTTGAGGCACTTCTATTGGTTTCCTATGATCGTCAATATGATCTTTACTCACATTAATATTTTGATCCATCGAACGCTTCGAGGATTCCTTTTCAAACACGATTGTTTTTTCCACCGTGCTGCTACTTAAAACATCTTTCGTTAGTATATCCTGAAAGGCGTTTTGATCTTCCATACTTCCACCTCTTCTTGGTCTAAAAGTACTTGATTTTGATTTGAAAATCTTCTCAGTTGAGTTCAAATTACTATCCTCTTCATTTTCCTGTGACTTTTCTTGTGAAGATTTGCTGTCTGAATCGCTATGTGATTCATGGTCGACTTGCTTCATCCGGAATTTTAATGGAACAGTTACCTCGGTATCATTCAAAGCATTTTCGAAGGCATTGTTAATACTCTTCTTACTATTTGCTTTTAAATGAATTTTCCTCTTTCTTGAAATGAGCTCTTTCTCTGACTCAGATGTCGAAGTTTGCAATATATTATTTTTAACAATCGCTAAAAAAATATAGTATAACTTATAACACAATGTTGTACTACAATATTCATGATGTAAAACTGTGTCTGCAATCATATTTTTACTTCCTCCAAGTTTTTTTTTTACTATTCTAGGCTTTTAAAAATTGTGAAAAAATTAAAGATTATTTTCTAACACACATCTCTACTTTATATTATCAAACAGTTTTTTAGTAAGATACTTTAGAAGAAATAACCAAACTTTATCCTGTTTTATTTGGGAGAAATTGGAAAGTAAAATTTCATTTGTGTCAAAAAAGATTGCACAAACAGAGAATTAAAAGATTTATTCTTTTTAGCTAAACTTCTCGCACAATTCACCTTTTTTCTTTTTCTCTTCAATTAGAAAAAAAAGAAGAGATAAACATACAAGAAGTTCAGTTATAGTAAAAAGAATAAATTAAATATTCTGCCTCTTTCTATTTATACCTGCGCTACGCCTTGTTGAAGTAGTTGCTTTATTAGAAGAGTCCAAATTTTTCCACCATGCCGTAGAATCTTGACTAGAATTAATCCTTGAATTACCACCACTCAGTTGCGTATCTGTTTCATTTTCAGCATGAATCATGGAATGGGATGGAAATGTATTCTCCTCTAAATGATTCCACCAAAATGTTTCTTCTACAGAAAAAAAATATTAAAGTCATATTAAAACCACCTCCAACTTTAAATTTACCTATAACAAAGATAATATCTTAAGACAAAGTCGTATAATATCTTTAAACCAAAAACTGTATTGAGATCTTCCGAACAAAAAACTTTTTATTCTACCATATATTCCAAAAATTACAGACAATGTGACATCTAATTTAAACAAAGAAGTTTTTACTATAAGAATTAGGAGTATTAATAAACTAAATAGAATTATTAAAGTTCGTAAGGATATTACTGATACTACACAAAAGAACAATGTCGTTTATAAAATTAATTGTAACAATTGTAACTCGTCGTATGTAGGCCAAACAAAGAGAAAGTTGATCACGAGAATAAAGGAACATAAATATAATATTAGAGGAGGTCCTTCAAAATGTTCGGTTTTATCTAAACATTGCACTCAATTTGATCATTCCTTTGATGGAATAAAACGCTCAAATCATGGATATAAAATCTCACTATACCAAGAGACTGATTTCAGAAATGTTTTTTTTATTAAAGAAGTATTAAACAAGAGAATGGTATCAATGCCCAAAAAGACATGGAAAAATTAGACAAAGCATACGATTGTTTTGTTTTGATTATGATTTTCTTAATGATAAACAAGCTTATGTATATTCTTTTAATATATTGTTTATTTTCTTTATGTTTTTGATCTTCTGCGAGAGCAACGCAAAAATTATAATTTTTTAGTTATGTTGTAGCAAATGAGTGAAATGTTAAAGGAAAGATATTCCTACCTTCATCCATGATGGATGTATCAGGATCGACATGTCCAGTAGGCCTATTTCTGTAACTTTTAACAACAGTTCAGTATTGTTATACTTTTGGCCAGCTTGGCCTCAGTTGCCAGTTTGGCATTTGTCGTTGGTCGATAAAGTAGGTCAAATTGAACTACTTTATCGACCATCGACAAATGGAACTACTTTATCGACCAACGACAAATGCCAAACTGGCAACTGAGGCCAAGTCTAGAATCTCTAGAAAACAAACTATCAGCTATTATTGAATATTGGACGTCGCATGTCGAATGTCGAATGTCGTGTATAGTGTGATGCTAGATTCATAAGCTTCTTTATTCTTAGCAGTTCGTGTCAGTTCACATGTTGGAACATAGCCTGTATCGAAACTCATGAGGCGACAATGAGCGACAAGATGGCACGTCAGCAGGACTTCAACGATCTGTTCAACGTGAGAAATAATTTCTACATTGGCAATTACCAGCAATGCATCAACGAGGCACAGAAGATCAAGGTAAACTTATCTCAACTGTGACATCTTGCAAACGCGCTGCATGCTCCGTTTGAATTCCCAAACGTGAGTGACTATCATCACCATTCCAACAAATGCTCCTTCGTCTCATTGACGTTTCTCTAATACTTTTCCAAATTCGAAATGATATATGTTATACAACCTTTCATGTTGCATTCTATTTTATTATTATATTAATATTCAAATAAAACTTGGACGGTAATGCCGCTGTCAAAATATTAAAATTCCAGATACATATTCGGACAAGTACTATCTTTAAGCGAGTCTTTTCACAATTTGGCTCCAAATATGAATTTATATATATGAAAGAAAAGTCTGATAATTCTATAATATATCTTTCATACCGGATTTAGTTTGTTTAAAAGACATCATAAAGAAATTATGAAGACATGCATGTCTAAAAGATATCTGAAATACATCATAAAGAGTTTTTTTAGACGATGTATATTGTCTAGATTGTTTCACAATTATACAAACATAAGTTTATCACTTTTTACAGACATCGGTTCCAGAAGTGGCTATGGAATGTAATGTCTTTCTTTATCGTGCGTATATAGCGCAGAGAAAGTTCCGTGTAGTGCTAGATGAGATCGACACTTCGTCCCCACAGATATTACAGCCATTGAAGACTCTAGCCGACTATTTCGCGAATCCACATCGTCGAGAGGCTATAGTGGTCGAATTGGATAAGGAAACCAAGAATGTAAATTATGATAACCATATTCTGCTGATCGTGGCTGCGACCATTTACTATCATGAGAAAAATCTAGATGCTGCACACAAAATAATATGCGCCTCTGACAATCTGGAGTGCATGGCGCTAATGTTACAAATATATCTCAAGATGGATCGTTTGGATCTGGCTCGCAAGCAACTCAAAGTGATGCAAGAAAAGGATGACGATGATACTTTGACTCAGCTTGCTCAGGCATGGATTAACATTAGCAGTGGTGGTGACAAACTGCAAGATGCTTATTACATCTTTCAGGTGAGAGAAGACAAAATGTTGATTCCTTGGAACGTATAACGCGAATATTTTATATTTAGATTGTTGTGTGTACTTTATCTAGAGAATTATCTAATTTATTCAATTGTAAACTATTTTAGGAAATGATCGACAAGCATTCCAGTACGGGTATGTTGCTCAATGGTCAAGCTACTTGCTTCATCGGACAAGCAAAGTATGAAGAAGCAGAAATGGCTTTGCAAGAAGCTCTCGACAAAGATAGTAATAATCCAGATACATTAATCAATATGATTGTGCTCTCGCAGCATATGGGTAAACCAGCAGAAGTGGCGAATCGTTATTTAAGTCAGTTGAAAGATTCCCATTTAGAGCATCCTTTCGTCAAGGAATACTTGCAGAAGGAAATTGAATTCCATAGGCTTAAAGAACAGTATTCAGTTTCCGCTTGAGTACCTCTTTATAGATTACATCGATTATGGCATTCCTTGGGATAAAATCAATCAAGTATTGTGATTGTGCGTGAATGGACCCAAGTGTGGAATAACAAGTTGACTACATTGAAGGTGTCCAATGAGCCAAGCTTCTTCTCTTGGAAAACTTTTCTTTTGAGCCTGAAATATCCAAATAGATCTTCAATATCTTACGGCGCAATTCAGATCTTTATACAAGGATGAGGCATTTAAAACGAATCACCTGAATAACTCGTCTATTTTTTAACAGTAGAAGGAAAAATGTTAAACAAAAGTTGCTTGATTTTAAGGGGCACATAATGTGATGTCAATAATTGTTTTGTAGGTGGAGGCGTAAAGGATAGGCAAAGAGGTCGAATCTATTTTTTTAAATGGAATGTTTTTTATTTATTATACATTCTGATAGAACATTTTAAAACGAATACAGTGACCTATAATTGAAGATCATTTAAAGTTACGCAAGGTCAATAATGCAAAATAATTGAATGTAATGGAAAATAAATTGTTTTAAGGTACTCTTCGAATAATTTCGTGCCTTCGCTGCTTGTTGGTGTAACGCTAATCGTCACGTTATCGTCACATCACATTATGTGCTCCTCGAAACCAAGCAACTTTTGTTTGATACTTTTCCTTCTATTGTTAAAAACAAGCGAGTTATTCAAGTGATCTGTTTTAAATGCCTCACTCTGTATATAATAATGGAAAAATATACATTTTGAAATGGTTTTATTTTTGTTGAGTGATTTAAAGCCTGCCTAAATAATATTAACTCTTAGGCTTTCGAAAATACAGTTTAAAGATGTTATACACATATTGAGATGTGCAATCTTCTAGTTATCTTTCGCGAGAACATTAAAGCGCAATTTTTCGAAATAAAAACATTTCGTTCATAGGACAAACATGTTCTGCAGTATTGAGACATTGTTTTTGTTCTTATATTAAATTAAATACATATGCTAGCAGAAAATAGATAGATATAGCATTGTATGGATAATGGGAACGTTCGAAATTGCAAAAACCAAGATGTATGTGACTGGAAAAATCGCTCTTATCCATTATATCCTAATATTACACTCACTACATAATCACGAAAATATGGCTGCCATTTTGTAAAATTATTATCGAAATTATAGACCATTTTGCATGTAAGCATCTCTTCATACAATATTCGTATTGCCAATTTATGTAATAGATAGGCGAAATATTAAAATAAAATATTTCGTACATTATGAATATGCAAAAACCGAGAAATCTTTTTTAATTTCCACAAAATAACATTCCTTAATGTTTGTAAATACCTTTATTATATATAAATATAACTTATTATAATTAACTCTTAAAAATAAAGTCTTACATCTGTAAATTGTATACTTGTCTAGAACCTAGCTTATAATTAATTAATCTTCTAGTTTTCAGTTAATCTTCCCCTTATTAATTTTGGTAAATGTTTACCTTAATTTTTTATAACAAATCTATAAATTTATCTCATAAACGTGCAATTAAAATTTTTGAACTTGATTTATAGAATTCGCGAAATATGAAATGCAAATAATATTGTATTTTAAGTTTTAATATAAATAAGCCATTAATTTTGACAGCAAGTTAAAAGAAATAAATTTGGAGAGAGAAATGAGAGAGAAACGTATGGAGTTTTAAAATTTTCAAAATTAATGGAACAATTCTAAGCAGAATCGTAAGGCGAGTAATTTGCCCTCGTAAGACATAAAAACTTATGACAGATGTTTTATAATTTTATGCGTACACGTCGTAAGATGTTCGATCATTCGTTAATATCTAACGATTTCTCAAAAATCTTACTGTTAGTAAGAAGTAATCTGTAAAGATATCGCATCAAGTTATAAACATTTGTAAGTTCTTACAAGTATTACGAGCCTTATGATTATGCTTAGAATTTAGGCATAAAAAAAGACTAACGCCTCTTATGAAATTTTCAAGATTAATGGCATAAATAATTCACAAGTAGACATATATAAAATAATGTAATATTTTTATTGGTGGCGGTGGGTTTCAAAAAATCGTATTATATATATAACAGAGCACGCAGATTTCACAACATAATAAGTGTCAAACTGTACATAAAACATAATTCGTATTAAGTCCTTTATACGTTCTGCATCTTTGACGGAGTATATATACATGAAATTATATTCCTGGATATTTATCACGTGAAGTGTATCAGTTATTGTATTATTAATAGAGCTAACCAAAGTTAATATTATTAAATTAATATTAATCCAAGGCTAGATGCATTATTGAATCTACATATGTGATATGACTCTTATGTAGGTCATTAAAAAAATATCCATTATAATCCTAATTGTTGATAATTTACATTATCATATATTTAATATTCTTAAACTAATATCACAATGGCTCGAGACAGACAAGACTTCTGATGTTTGTGCATGTGTCCTGATAAACGATGTTAGCTGCTGACGGCACAACTGTCTTTTGTATAATCATTTATACAACTACGTGTAATGCGTGATCCATTCAAATTCGCGTCATATAAACCTGAAAAACATCACTATCTGCCTTCGTGAAAAATTCTAAAATTGCTTCTTTCTTAAATCCGTAACAGATGTACAAATTCTATGTAAAAAATCGTTATTTCACGCGAAAATTACAGATCATAATATACACAATTCATCTTATGCAACATCAATATTAAGAGATAAAAATTATTCAAATGGATACAATATGTATATTTACACGCACGCGGACTCACTTTTCTACACGTAATGTGCGTAAACTTAAATGAGAAGCAAAAATAATGCTGGCAGGATTCGCAAAAAGAAAAGGAGGAAGAAAAAGGAAAAAAAGAAGAGAAGAAAATAATAAAGATACCTTGTTGTACTCCCAAATATTGTTCATCACATTTAAGGAAATAAAATCATTTCTCTTCGTATGCTAACAACAAACCGTTGTCGCTATCGCACATGTCACGATATTTAATATAACTTAAAAACGCAAATTACAAGTCCGCTGTCTAAGGAGGTAACCATTGTGTATAACAAAGTACATAGATTTGTTTTTCTCGGGCAATGCAAAAATTCACATTTAATTATATTACATTACGATTTTTTTGGGGGAAATTTTTCGCAGATAAAATAAATACTGACGCATGTTCTTACAATAGAACATGTTTAGAAAATTGTATAGACTCTCAATTGTCTCATTGCAGCTCTTTTAAATTACGACATTAAAAGAAATTGCTTGTGTTGTATAGGTTTTTCTTTTTGAATGGATGTTTTTATACTTCCAAAGAAAATAACGGAATAAGCAGTTATATAGCTATTTATAGCTATTTTTAATTATAAAAATTTGTAGCTACAAGATTAATAGCTATTTAATTTATTCATGAATTTATTCGAAAATTTTTTCTAATTCAATATCACTGCAGTGAGAAAATAAAGAGTTCCAACTTGTGCCCAATTTTCAATGAATAACTATTACAATGAAAATTTAATACAAAGAATCATTGAAACGATAGCTTAATAAATTTCATAAGTGCATTGTTCAACCTTTACTGCTTTAATGAGACTAAAAACTGTTTTATAAAATAACACTACTTTTTTTTTATAGTCATAGCACTAAAATTTCATTTGTCAACTAAACTTTTGAAATTAATGGAAGCAATCATATAAACATAGATTTACATCTTTTCGCGAAGACTGTACTGTTTCTACACTTTCAAGATGATTAACAAGATAATCATTATACCTGTACAACAACACGATTATATATAGAATTTTCGATATAATCTTTTTTTAGAATAAGTGGAACTTTATATAGATTTGCTTATCGTTATTAAATTCGGTTGAACCTGCAAATAAAATGGTATAGAATAATCAAAATATCATATATTTGTTCACACTGTTTCTGTTTGTACCATGGAGCCAATGCATTGTTCAAATCAACACGTAAATACAAAAGGAAAGAAGAATACTTTCTTTATCAATCAAGCTATTTCATAAAAATAGAAGTACTTAGCAGAAGCTCCAAATACGGTTTGCTCTACAATTGTAATCTTTTATACAAGTAAACGTCTTAATCAAGAGCGCAGGAGAAAAAAAATACAAATAAAGTATCTCGCTGCATTTTCCACTGCGTTATTTCCGAAGACTATGTCTCTTGGAGATTCATGTTGTATCGCAATTTCACATGTTATGAAGAATAGCGTCGACGAAACAAGCGTCGAAATAACCTCAACAGGAGACTGACTGAAAACTTCATCGTTGAACAGTTTCTTCGAGCGTTGATAATTTTTTCTTCAATATGCAGTACATACTACAGTCTTTAGAATCTTTATTAATTCTTCAAAGTAATTTTTACCTAGACATGCCCGTTAGGGCGATTCTAAGAGGTAAGCGCGGGCGCGCGGTGTCATTTTACGTATACGACCTCGACTACTTATACTGATGCCAGGTTCTGGCATACTCTCATCGCTATCCTCGGCGTAGGAGCGGCGCTTGATCTTGCGCCGGTTTCTTATCGGCAATGTGGTACTGTCATCGCTATCTTCATTGTAACAAGGACGCTTCCGAGCCGAGGATCGTCTGCTGCTGCCGTAATGTTGCCTCGTGTTCTCCAAATCTATAAAACTGCGCGACTTTCGACGGCTCGAGCGCGACGATCTGAATTTTTTGTCAGAATAATCACTGTCCTCCGAGTCTTGTTTATTAATTTTATGTTGTAATTGATGCTGTTGTTGTTCTTCTTCTTCTTCTTCTTCTTCCTCCTCTTCTTCCTCTTCTGGTTCCTCCTGTTCTTCTTCGTCATTGTCATCTCCTTCGCTCTCGCTGTCGCTATTATCGTCCTTCCCATTATTAGCAGTATATTTTTGGACATTCTGCACATTCTCAGACACTAACTTTCGCGATCTAGTGTCTCTTTTGATGATCTTTTCCTCTTCACTCTCCTCTTCTGAAAATTCCGGCGCAAGTTCCTCTTCGTTGTTCTCGATTATCTTGCTCTCCGTAATGTATTCCTCGTCATCATCGTCGTCGTCGTCGTCATCATCATTATTCACGACAACGTTCGATTTCACTTTAGATTTGAACTGTTTACCGTTCTTAATATTTTTACCGCGATTTTTACGAACCTGCTTACTGCGACCACCAGGCGTGTAATTGTCTCCAGAATCGGTATCGGCACTAACACTTTGTAACGCTGTTCTTGCTCTAGTTCTTCGGACAGGAGCACTATTACTGCTATCAGTGTCCGTTGTTGCTTCAGATTCACTAATGTCACTATCACTATCCTTCAGCTTTTTTGTCACAGTCGACCGGCAAATTCGCAGTTTCAGCCTTGGCCGGGACGGCCCAGAATTAGACCGTTTCGTGTGACCATTTGTCATTCGCGATGGTCCTGGAAAGTAAAATGAAATTAAGATTAGTAATTTAATTACAAAAAAACTCTCAGGTGATGAAAATTATAAAGATGTAATAGTATTAATAAAATCTCAATATGTCGATTACTTAATTGGAAAATTATGGACCATGTAGGGCATTGTGAAGAATTTGCTAGAGTTTATGGTTTAATACAACATGAATACAGTTAGAATAAGCTAATTAACATATTGTTCTTTTTTTTATTGTAATTCTATCAAAATATAATGTATTTTTAAATTCAGAAATCACAAAATAATTTTTTTATTGAAAACGTTAAAGAATATTCAAAAAATCCTTTAAAAAATTTTTTTTAATATTCTCAAAATCTCTAACAAATTATTTCTATCGTATATGTATAAAAGTGATAATTTGGAAAAGAAGGTACACGCGCGTACCAGGTGCAGATACGTCAAAATTTTTCTTTTTCTGCTCTTTACCCGACTCGTCGTCGTAATCTTCACTGTCTACATCGTCTTCGTCGCTAAGAGGAGTAGATTTTGATTTGGAAGGTCCTGCACAATAAAAAATGTGTATTTTATTGCATTATGTTTACACAAATAATATATTTACAGTAACAAGTAGATAATAAACATTTACCTGTTCCATTACTTAAATTGACCTTCTTTTTCTTCTTTTTTTGCTTCTTCTTCCCTTTTGGCTTTGCTTTCTTATTACACTTTTCAGATTTATGTGCTGATTTCCAATTTGAAAGTATCCTACGCATATGCTCCTCAAACATGGCCGAAAGTCTTATTGTCATCGAATATATCTGAATAAAGTCCAATGTTCAAGGAAATGCGGAATTACGGGCAAAGCAGGTAATAATTACATCAACTTACCCTCGAACGTTTGTTGGTATTAAAATTCCTACTATTTGTAAATATCAACCTCATATCCTTCGCAAATTCCGCTGGCGCTTCATAATTGCCGCCTAATAAATCTTCTTTGACGGTACGCAAATCCATCGGTGTATCTATTATTTGATGATATTCTGGATGTTCTAGTCTGTCTACCGGTTCCCTAAGAAATAATCAGTGTCAATCACATTTATTCTTTAAGATACAAAAAATAATACTTTAAAAACTTAAATTTCCTCGACATACCTAAAAGGTATTGAATCTTCGCACTGCCACAGAGTCTCCAACAATTGGCGACACGCCAACTTCCAGTCTTTTGAAATCTCCTGCGAAAGTGAACATTTTCTCTTAGATCTTCTTTTGCTGGTTGAAGGTCTATCAGTTACGTCTATCTCCTCTGATTCGGAGGAGTGGTATGTATCATTCAACTGATGGTACACTGCCGGAACATCCACATCAGTAGTTTCCCTAAGTAAAAAGCGTTATTTAAATAACATACAAGTATACACACAGGTTCTATAAATGCAATTTTTGTACAACAAAATTGTATCTTACTTTATTATTCGCAAACACAAATCAGTGACTATTCTCGCCTTTTTCACTATATGACTGTGCGGTTCATTAAATTGTTCAGCATTCGTAGCTAAGTATCTAACATCAAATTGTGCAGACGTAACTCTTCTGTAGAAATGATTCTCAAAACGAGCCTTTATAGTCGACAAATCGATTGGATATTCAACAATATAAGCATAAGTTGGATAAAGACTAAGATCCACTGGAACCACGAATGGTTCTGCAATTGCAAGACTCATTACTTGATCCAAGCCTCGTATAATTCGACGACATGTCGCTTCTCTGTCACCCATGGGCCATTCTTCCGTGTGGGGTTGATATAATATCGCTTGTCTCTCTTCCGGTAAGACGGGAACGGCGCCACCGATTTCTATGGGAATTCCTAAACGAACAATTAGTGCATACAGCATAATTAGAGAGTTTAAGTTTAAATTTTAGCAGAAAGTCATATCGGGAGACACGGTAGTGTCTCGGTTGAAATATACATCATATCAAAGTTATCTTTTACAATTATTTTATTCACTCTTTTAATTTAAAATTAAACTGTGATGATCTCGAATTAAACGAACTTACTATCTTCGTCAACAGGCTCAAGATCCCAAGGACTCATTCGTTCATATTCCCCATTGTCCCATCTAACGCGAAAGCACATAAAGTGCGATGTCGGAAACTCTTGATCTAATGGCTCCAATCCGACAATCTGTCCCATCCACCAACCATCGTCGATCATACAACGAAATTTATCTCCTTCAGACCAGCTTCGCGCCAATGCCAAATCGAAGGTTTGACGCAATACTAGGAAATCTAACACATCGGCCATATCATGGTACTTGATAGTAAAATTCTGTCCAGTAAGTCGACCGTCCTCATCCATCAGTGCTAATTTCAAACAGCATAAACGAGGCGGTCGTATTTCATACTTGATACCCACTACTTTTACAAACTCTTGTGCCTGGAATATAAAATTTTTTATTAGCATATATTTTTACATATATTTCTCCAGTGTTAAAGATTTCAACAGAAAATGTTCCGATTCTATATAATTAAAAACCTTAACCCCTAGAATAAAGTAAACATACTCTAATATTTATCTTGGTCCATGGCTCGCACCGCGGACTAAGCTCATAAATCTTTTTATTCCTAATTGCATCTAAATAGAATTTATGACCTTGTCTGAAATATACTATTTCGTCGCCCATCTGCGGATAATAAGGAGCTTTCCTCGGTATTACTTCGGTAAGCCATTCTGAAGGTCGATAAATTTCAGGAACATCACGAATACCATTAGCTATTAGTATTCCCTGCTGCATAAAGACAATAGTATTTAGAAAATGCCAAATTAAAATAACGTAAGAATCGCGACATCCAATAACAATACTTTTTTCTTAGGACGCCTACTGCGTCGTCTGTCCGTTTCACTTGGGGGTGTAACAGACCGCTTTTTCACAGGTTTCCGCTTACTGCGTTTGGGAGGTTCCAAACTCAGTCCGTGATCCGCAATCCAATCAGAATATTCAGTACTGGATTCTGTAGTGCTATCGGAGCACATATCCTCCTCATGAGCAGTGGAATCGTTGCTATTGCTACTGACGGAACTCGCTGACGTGCCAGCGTTATCAAGATTCTGTAAAAAAAAAAAAAAACGCAAAGTATCACAACTAAAGCTTAGCCAAATCAAATTCGTAGAATCTTCTATTCGTCGTTACAACATAGCAAACACGATAAATATTTATCAGTCAAATGAGGCTACTGTGAGATACCTCATATTCATCGTCTTCTTCTTCATCGCGCGTTGCTCTAGTTCTATAACCATGCCTGGCAGTTCTATTACGTTTGCGGTTTATAAGTTTATTTCCTATATTGCCTTGATCGGTGGCAGTGCTCGAGGTAGGCTGTGGTCGCCGTCGCATTTCCCGCCGCCAACTATCCAACTCCATATCAGCCATTGCTTGACTTAACAAATAACATACAAAATATTTTTATTTAATTAATTTAGAAATCAAACACGTTCTTCTTTAACATTAATACTGGTATTATATTCAGTATACTAATGTCTGTATTATAAATAAAAAATTAATGGATTCATTTAAAGTAATATAAATAAGAAAAAGGGCAAAGAGCCAAATATGTTTAACGTACGTATAATTTAAAAAAACAAACTATATACATATAAAACTTCCAAATTTTCTTATTTATATTGTTTTATACATGTTGAGCCTTTTCATTACTTATTTTCATTTAAAGTAGTTTCTTATGAAATTTGTTGCCATTTTAATGTTATTCATTTTTATTATTTTCAAAAATCCGTTTAATATTTACATCATTTTTGACTGAGTCTCTTTTACAGCTGGATTCATGGGACGTGCGAGCATAGGCTTATTCCATGGAGTAGTGTTATCCCTTTGCCAATTACCACTGCTTTGCCGAACACCTTCAACATTGCCCTCTCTCCTCAAACCAGCTCTACTACCACGAGGACTTGCTATTTGACGGATTGGTTGTTCTGCGACATTCTCCCTATCATCGCCAACACCGGCGGCTTCTCCATCCGCATTGATATTTTGTCTCTGAGCAAGAGCCTCAATCAATCTATCAATATTCGATCTTGGCTCTTGTTCTGGTAGACCTTCTATAACTTCTTGCATACCTATTTAAAAGAAATTTGCCATTCTAACTTATTTAAGAAAAATGCCGAATATAAAGAGAAAAATAATTAGAAAAAATATATTTTTCTTGTTACTGAAAACTATTCAATTATTAGAACTTTTTAAGAATATAGTATTGTGTTACATTATCTTGTGAATGTCATCTTACCGCCTGCACCAACTGCAATATTTGGTACCAATTGCTCGCCTCGGCAATTTTCTCTTCCTGGTACTAGTCGCTGCAACGCTGGTGGATATGGATTTCCATCAACGTCAACTAAAAATGGTGGTGGCATTAAATGCGGCGCCGTTTGTGTTTGCTCATCGAGGACATAATTATTTCCATCTCTTATCAAAGGTCGATAATCCGTATGGAAAAATAATTCTTTTGGTACCTAAAAATTTAAAAAATTAAAGTAATTTGGAAACGCTATAATACAAGATAAAATAATATAATAATATAAATGGAAACTTACGATTTTTAACTTCTCTACTCCGCATCCAAATCCATACATCAAAAGATGTCCATTAGAATCTGTCGCGGCAAGTTTTGTGCCATCAGGAGACCATTTGGCATCAAAAACTGCACAATTTCCTTGCCCTTCGACAAAATTTTGGAAACACACCATCGGTTCCGTATTTAATACATCCCAAATAATAAGTTGTCCGTCGTGACCAGCACTGAGAATCATTCGAGGATCTATTGGATGCGATTCCAGTACGAAAACCTCGTCTTTGTGTCCTCGTAAAACCTTCATTAGTTCACCTGATTTTGCACCCCATACCTTCAACGTATAATCGTTCACTGCCGTTATAACAAATTCATCGCTCACGTCCCAACAAACCATGGTTACTTTCGCCTTTTTATTCGTATCATCTTCCATTTCTGGTTCTCTGTATAAAAAAAAGGGAGAAAATAAAGTATTTTTTATTAACACCACTAAATGTATAAAATGCTTTAAAATGAAATATTTATCAAGAATAAGATAAAATAAAAATGCACACCCAGGAAGTTTTGTTGTCATGAGCAACTGCTTATGTATCCATTGCTGTTGCTCGAAATGCCATACGTTTGCAGTACCATCTTTAGAACCAGAAATGAATTTTAAGTCGCTATGAGCCCATTGAATACTATCGACTGTGTCGGAATGCGCCTCAATTTCGAGAACTCTGCGTGGTCCTTCGTCCCCTAACATTGCATAAACTCTTACATTATGATCTGCGGAACCAGCTGCCATAAATGCGCCTCCAGGACTAAAAGAGGCACAAATCATTTGTGCTTGACCGGGCCTCATTTTCTCGTGGTATTGAATGGGCTTTGCGCTGTAACAATTAAAAACGCGATGTGTGATCGTTTTATGTACAACTATTATAAACGCACGCACGCACACGTTTTGTTAGAAATTATATGTTCTAACAGTTTATTCTTTTATAACAGTTTCATCTTGTTTAACTATAAAGTTAATTATTTAGTTTGGAAATTATATAATACAGACAAGAAGTGCGAAACACATTAAATTTAGGATTATTATTACGTAATACAATTTTAATTCAAACAAGAAATATGAAGCGTTTCAACTAATGACAAACCAATGTGAAATGTAGCAAAATTTTAAATTTCGACGATAACTTGTGCAAATGATGTCTTTTAATTTATATTAACTTTAACTATTATAATTTTATATTGGCCAAATTTATGGCCGAAACGTTTGTATCTATATGTAATTGAATCGATATAAATATATAATATATAATTTACGTTAACAAAATCTAGCGCGTGGCATATGCTTAACCTTTTTTATTATATGTATATATAAGCAATTATCTGACTGATAAATTAAACTTACTGAAATACTGCTCTCTCGTTCGATTTCTTTGTATGAGACCAAAAAGCTACGGAACCGTCAGTACTGGTAGAAACTAAATAATAAACGTCATTACACACTATTGGACAAAAATTGATGGACGTAATCATGCCTGAATGTCCAGTTAAAACTGCCACCTTGAGAATAATATAATTTATAAGTAAAACATGATTTTCGTATACATACAAAATGTAATTCTATCATATATGCATATCCATATGCTGTGGTGTACTCACAGGTGACATTGATTGGAAACACCAGACTCGTATTATTCGATCTAAACTTCCCGCTGCTAATAAAGTATTATCAAAATTCACTGCAATGTCCATAATTTCTGCAGACGCACCACGGAAAGTGGCGAGCAAACGTCCATCGATACAGCTCCAAACTTTGACGAGTAAATCATCCGCTCCTGTTATAATGTATGTACCAGTACGATCAAACAATACACAGTACACCGCAGATAAATGGCCCAATGTATGCCGATACAACTTCATTTTGCTGTAGAATTTTGTCGGTATGGCTTGCGTCCGACTCAAAGGGCCAGAATTCTCACGTCCCTGAAGTACACGTACTATTGGGCAAAAAGATACACGCGACAAAATTATATACCGACTTTTTACATAGAAAGTAAAAGACTACCGTTCAAGAATGAGAAACGAAACAACTGTACGACTCTCTCAAGTTCTCTTACCTATGTTAGGCACTGACAAGCTACCAGCTAATTCCAGAAAAGGTTTTCCACCGAATCTTCCGGAATAATCGAAAATGCTGTATGTATAATGCGCAAAATCTGCAGAAACAGAATTTTACAAATATCACATGTAAGTATACATATATCTGCCAGAGGTGAACGTTTATTACTCGAGAAAATATCAATTTTATTAAATGCAAATGATATTAAGTTTTTTGCAATTTTATACCTTCGTAGGTACGCAGCAAAGATTGCCTGCCCGCTCCTAGAAGCGATACCACTCCACGAATGCATGGTGGCACTTCTTTTTCCAACACTGGTCCTATTCTGGCACATATTTGCAACAAGTAATTCGACCCAATATGAGGATATTTCTTCTCCTAAAAAGATTGCTACTAATTAGTCGCTATAAAATAATCCACAAATATTGGACATAAAGAAATTTGGCAAATAATTACAATGTGTGTGTATGTGTGTGTCAAATATTACGTCAAAAATGTTTATTTAACAAAAATGTTGATTTATTCAAATTTATTAGACAATCATATATTGATTGGATTAAATAATTAATAATAATAATAAATAATAATAAAACAATAATAAAAAAAATAATAATAAATAAAAAAAAAATAATACTCTCGGGAGGCGGTCACCTTCCAGAAGCCCACCAAACGACACATAGATGAGAAAAACTCTAATGAAAGATAAAAAAAATTTTCACAAAAAGAAGAATTTAAATATCAGAAAAGAATTTTTATATAATAAAATAAGAAAAAATAAATTACATTTTGTATCAAATAGACCAACAGAATTAATGATGTATATTTATGCTTATTTCAAGATGTTTAAAAATTATAGAATATTCGCAGAAAAAATCGCCTTAAGTATAATTTTGAAATATTATAAGACAATCATAGAGCAATATTAACATTTTAAAATATTATTTCAGACGATCTTAAAATAAGAACGCACTGTGAATACCAGTCATAACCTTAATAATTCCAAAACCTATTTAAGCATGATATGATTTTGAATCCTTTATACCAGATGTAAAAAAACTCAAGAATTAATCAAGAATCAAATAAACCAAAAGCTCAATTCGTATCATTGAAATAACTCAATTGGTTTGTAGCCCTTTGTTTAATTCACCTATAATCATTTGAGCCGTTTTATCACCTTGTTGTTTAATCAAAAATAATTACATGTAATTAAAAGAAAATAGTATCGCACCAAATCGAAAATTAATATTCTCCAATTATCAGCAAAATCAATCAGGATTGCCCGACTTCGATAACATCGCGCGGAAAATTCGAACGATCAAGTAGTTCCCATCGTCGGGCCAATTGGTACTCGCGCACAGGCGCTCCGACCAATCGGCGCGTATCACTCGTCACACACGAGACTGTATTCCGTAGCAAACAGCAGGCGTCTATATTCATTGATCAGCTCACGCGAAATGGCCGGAAATGCGCGGCGATTGGCCGACGAGTGGCTGTGGCGGGGGAACCGTGATGAACGGTTACGGCACGAGCGCGAGAGAGAGGGAACGAGAGCGACACGAGAGGAATCACTGCGAAAGCGGTGGGATCAAAAGGGGGTAGAGCAACCCTCCCCCGCGACGGAGGTACTCCGTGCGCGCTTGGCGCATTATTTCATCGAACCACCTTGCGACGCGGGCCGAGGAGCTCGCGTCGCACGGCGACTCCGGGTCGCTCTCACGCTCGTCTCGCCCGTGCCGACGCCTCGCCATGTCACGCGACAACGAATAATGCCATACTCACCAACTCCTCGAACGACTGACTGTGCACGTTGCCCTCCCAGTCGATACGCGGCGGCAGTACCTGCGAACAGAGGGATGATCTAAAATCCATACAAGGGACAAGAGGAGGGAGGGGGAGAAAAATCAATGCCGATCGATCGGCGAGCTCGATCGGCCGGGGTTGCCGATCGCCGCACCGCGAACGGCCGCGATACCCCCGCGATCGACCAAGGTCAGTGACCTTGAGATTCTAATGTTTTGACAAGCAGAAACCACGTGCGAGCCATGTGGTCCCGCGAGTCGCGATGTATACAGTATCGGGGCCCGCCGTACGGCTTACCTCGGCACGCTCCAATTCCCGCTTCAGTACCTGAAACAAAGCGCGTTTGAGTGGTAGCGTGAGACGCGATCTTACGGCTGGTTACCCGGACCGTGGGACGCGGCCCGAGGTATCCGTTCACTTACCGTCGCGGCCTCCGGGCAGATGCCCGTCTCGAGAAACTTGACGATCAGGAAGTACAGCTCTGGAAAAAAGAAGATGCGCAGGGCGCCTTTAGTGTGACGGCGGAACGTAACGGCGCGGACAGCACGGCACACGCTCCGTCGCGTCGTACTCGCTTCGCCGTCGCGCCGAACTCGCGTTACCTGGTGCAATTCCGGACTCGATCCTGGACGCGCTGCCCTCCATCCCGGCCGATCCGATCGATCTTCTATTCACTCACGGACGACGACGGGAGCATCGGGCTTACGGCTTCTAGCGCCGCGAGAACCACCGTGGACTTCATTTTCTCTACACTGTCCGAGGACGGCAACGCGCATACGCGCACTCTACCTACTCGACGCGAAGTAGTCCCCCAATGGCGGCGCGCCGCGCCGTCCAACGGACAGGCGCGTAAGCGCTGTCGCGCGGGGCCCCGCGGATTCGCGCCGTCGCGTTATGTGGCAATTTTTCGAAAATTCCTGCCGTCAGTCGAGGATTTCCTTCGCATGGTTCAACGATCGGTCGCAGGATTTATCAAATTTTGCAAAGTAACACGGAAAAATTGTATGCCTCACGCGATCGTTGCGAGGAAACATGGCGAAACATCCGGGTTACATCATCCGGGAGCCTATCAGCGAAACGATGAATCCGCCATTGAGCGCGGCACGCTTGAAAACATCTCGCAGTTAGATCTCGCGACTCGCGATCAATTTGATCAAAACAAAATTGCAGATCGTACAATTTGTTTTACAAAAAAACGAGACGCGATGGAAAAATAATATGAATAAGAACACAAATATTGTATAACCCACCTCCTACATGTGACTTTTCCATTATGGGAATGTTAAATGAGTATTGAGAAAAGATTATTCGGTGACGCTCGTGTACGATGAGCGTTCCAAAACACATTTTGAAAAAAGTAGCCTATACAATACCCTTTTACTATTTCCCTAATTTTAAATTTTCTCATTTTTCGTGTTCATTTTATATATTCTTTTTTATGACGTATAATTGCCAGTATACTTTTGCAATTAAAAAAAATAATAAATTAATGATTCAATTACATACACGAGCCGAAGGCGAGTTCGGCAATCATATCCGAAGAGAAAACACTTTCGTACGTGTGCAATAAGAAATTTTATGTAACGAGTGGGAAAAAACCGCACGAAAGTGCTATAATATAAAGTGATATAAAATATTAAAAAATATCTATATACGTAAGCAAGAAATTAAATGTACACGGTGGAATTACGGAATTTAAAATAAAGTAAAGTCAATTGAAAATTTATAGATATCAATCCCAATGGTTCAAAATCACCCAAAGAATCTAAAAAAAATTTGTCCATACGGTAAAATTCAACTTTTCAAATTGTTAACAACGTTTGTTAATAACAATTGACGTTAACATTTATCAAAATTCCACTCAACACATTCGGATGCATCGGCTAAATGCACACATCAGAAATCTGGGTGCAACCACTGCTCCTTCGGTAGGTTCGGACGTCCTACACGCCATACACATGTAGTCTAAAACCGTAATTTATTGGTAGCTGTTTCGTTTAAAACATGGGCTTAAAAATAATATTCGTGTACAGTATTCAATTTCTATAAAAAATACATACTATGAGGCTCATTTTCCGGCTAATCGCGTTAAATTTCATCGAACCGATTTTAACTGGCAGACCTTTAAATATAGCAAAAATGGCATTTTTGTAAACTTTAACAATTTTTATCTCCGAAAATATGCATTTTACGAAAAATTCCCAAGAGACATTTTTTGTCCAGAATCACTCAACGAATCTAAAAAAAATTTTCCGGACCGAAAAATTCGACTTTCTAAATTATTAATAAAATTTGTTAATAACAATTAACTGCACCACTTTCAGGCATTCTACCCAAGAAATTCGGATTCAGGGGCTCAAAATACAAAAGAAACACCTTCATTTAGTCGGGGACATATGAAAGGCCACTGACCTATAGCTGGCGCCTAGTCGCTTATAAATCACTAACAAACCTCCCTTGTACGCAAATTCAGAACCTTCAAGTTCTAGAAAAATTTCGAACTCTCAAACTCAGAAATTCGCTAACGTTTCTCCTCATACCCAACCAAGTTTGACTGAAACGAAAGCAATAACCGAAAATTTACTCACTGCGCATGCAATGAAAATCAAAAGCTCTATTGTGCAAATAACGTTATTACAAATTCTTCGACTAAAATATCCAAATTTCCAAATAAACAAGATTCTATTAGTTACCAGACTGTATAATTAATCGCAATATTATAGTAACAATTAACAGCAAGTAATACAATTCTTAAAAATTAATACAACTCAATTTACCTATATTTCGTGCAAAATAGTCAATTTCTAATAGCGTTTTCCACTGGAAAAACTGGTGCAACACTGGTGCACACTGAGTGCAATTTTGTTGTTCCACTGTGAAAATCAGTTCAGTGTTTAATGTTCCTCTGATAAAACTGGTGCAAAAAACTTGCACTGAGTTCAACTTTTGCTCCAATGTCTTTGAAGTCAGTGGAGACCAGTGCAAGTTGAAATTAAGGTTATATATTTGCGTTTTCAAATACGATCATACGTTAAGGCATGATATTAAATTATTTTAATTTTTAACAATAATATATTTTTAGTTTTTGCGTATCTAGTAAAATAGCTAACATTAATTTAATGATTTTGAACATTGTGAAATATTAATGTTAACTACATATTTTAATAGATATTTAAAAACTAAAAATATTATTGTTATAAAAAATTATTATATTATACAAAAAATTAATAAATAATCAAGGACGTTTAGGAGATTATATATGATATGATTATATAAAATTGTATCTATATAAAATTACAATATTTGTAGGACCGTTGGAATTTCAAACAATAATTGAATAAAGGCCGAATGACGGTCAAGCAAGATTTAGGTTGCTACAGTAATGTGTAAATTTTATTTACCACGTATGTAGTCTTCTTTAATCGCGCGCCGAAATATTTTCAGTTTTTTACAAACGCAACTCTAAATA
>NW_017276833.1:1164674-1194916 GCF_001594065.2 Cyphomyrmex costatus | reverse complement strand
CCCCCCCCCCCCCCCCCCCCCCCCCCCACACCGTCGACAGAGGACTGCCCCGACAGTACTATCATAGCAACAGTACAATCGTAGAAGTCGTGGCCCCTGTGCAGGGGGATGGGGTGAAAGGTACTTCGCGTGGAAAGTTTAACGTTTCTGAACAGAGAAAGGTGTAGAATATGGTACTTATTCATATCATACATGTATCATAAGCGTATGCGTGGATGCAGTGGGTTCCGCTTCCATGCGGGGGGGCTCCACGACTGTTAAAAGTAACCTAACCCATTCAGTGATGTGGTTTCGACCATAGATTCGACTTTCTACGCGAAGCAAGAGCTACCTCTCACCACTAAATGGGTTGGGTTAGGTTATTTTTAACAGTCGTGGAGCCTATGATTGATAAAATCTCAGTTTCTAAATCCTCCATTAATTTATGTTTTATCTATCGTTTTAAAAATTTATTTTGTATGACTCTTACAACGTCCTTTGCTCATTCCGTTTGTTGTTTATTAAATTTAAAATAAGTAGAATTAATAATGAGATTCAGAGCTTTTTTCGAATTCTTCCAACGAAATTGAAGTATGTCTTGTGATGGTATTCCATCTTTTATCAGTACTTTGCATTATTAAATCAGTTGGAATGTTCGTGCACATAGCTACAACATCAAATGAAACTAAATCATAATTAGAATCGAGCTTTTTGCTATTTAATTTTTCAACTAATCCGAAACTATTTTTAGTGTAACCTTTTGTATTTGTGATACTTTTTTCAATAATTTCTTTTAAAAAATTAGAGAAAGGATACATAGGACTATTCATACAACTCACAATCATTCTAAGAGGAAAACCTGTCTTATGTATTTTTGTGAGACCATAAGCTCTCGGCAACACACCATCTGTGACTAATAGTTTTCTATATGTGAGTTGATCTATAAAACCTCTTTCTTTGAAACTTATTAGAATTTCCTTGTACAGTTAGTCGTTCGTTTTAATGGGTCTCTATTAATTAAAATATAAGAATTGTATTACTTGCTGTTAATTGTTACTATAATATTGCGATTAATTATACAGTCTGGTAACTATGGTTCGTCCAAAAATTTTATAATTCTGACGAAAGTTTATCACGATGACACAAGCTAACGTACTTTGGTTGCAAACGATAATTGTAAGAATGAAACAAGAAAAATAAGATCGCGTTGTTATTAATGTAAGCGAACAATTGACTAATTTATGTTCTCTTTGTTCATTTTATATAATTTCAAATTTATACTGAAGATGGTCACTTTATTGACCGAAACGTTTATATGAATGTTAAGTCATTAATATGAATAAATTATTTATGTTATAATAATTTATCACGAATAAGAACCTGTGTGTGAGATTATGCTTATTTTATGAAATTATTGTTTTAATAATTGATAAATTAAGTTTTTGATAGGTACGGCGTATATGCCGGGTTTACCCTAATCCAAAGATGTCTTCCGACTAACTATCACTATCTTCCAACTGACTGTAGGAATCGTCGGAATAATCACTATCATTGTAGTCATTGACGGTAGAATGATTTAAGTTGTAGAAATGAAGATACTAGAAAAGACACAAAATAGTCAATTTAAGGGGTTATAGTATACACTCACAGCACAAAAAATGACAACATCATCACAATTTTTTTTCGACAGTAAAATAAAAATTTATTTAAAAACTATTAATGGTATGATTTAGTACATGTTTTGAAGTACATACCAAATTCTTTTGTTATAAAATATTTGAAAATGGCGGAACTGCAGCTGTTGCCCTGGAGCGCCTAGTTTTCAGCAACTCTTGCGGTGGACAAGATAACTCGAGAACGGATCATCTGTGTTGAAGTATTTTACTTATTACTTAGCTTAAAAGCTAAGATTGCACAAAATACAATCTTATTTTAATCAGCATCAGCCAATTACCAAGAGAAAGATCATTTATAATGAGAAACGATTTAATCACAAAAGGTGTTTAACACGCTTTACAAAGTCATTAAACATGAAGAGAATCAGTTTTTACAATAAACATATATCAGCATTTATAACAGTCAAACAGTCAAATGAATCAGTAGATGACTTATAATAAACTTATCTGTAACGGTTAACAAACGTCGTTATTGCAAGGCCTTACAACAGCACACAGCTCTCACACATCCACTCGGTACCAAGGTCCGCCAGGAAAAGGGACGAGCAACAACGATGTTCAACCTTTACAATAGACTATCGCTTCGATAGAGCCATCTAACTGAATCTAATCATATCAGTAGTCGATAATTAGCTTGATGTGAATTATCTCTTTTCCAACACTTCCCCTTAATTACAGCAAGCTATTTCACAATGAACTGTTTACAGTTTTCAAATTTTACTCTATTCAAAGGTTTTGTAAGTATGTCTGCTCTTTGATCATTTGAAGGACAATATTTTAGTTCTATGATTTTACTCTTTACTAAATCATGCACAAACCTGTACTTTACATCTATATGTCTCGATCTCTTATTGATTACTCCATTCTTTATTAGTGCTATGGTACTTTGATTGTCTATGTTTAATTCTATTCGTACATCTTCTCCTTGAAGTTCTTCAAGCAAAGTTTTCAAATATTGTAGTTCCTTGCAACACTCTGCTGCCGCAACGTATTCGGCTTCAGTACTTGAAAGAACAACATTAGATTGTCTACGTGAGCACCAACTAATTGCTCCTCCACCATAAAATATGATGTAACCGGTTGTGCTTCGTCTTGTCAATAAATCTCCTGCAAAATCTGCGTCACAATATCCTTTTAATATATTTTTATTTTCATTAGCATTAAATTGTATACCTTGATCTTTAGTACCACATAAATATTTCATTATGTGTTTGACATCATTCACATTTTCTTGAGTGAAACTTTCTAAATACCTGCTACTAAAACCGACGCCAAAAGATATATCTGGTCTTGTCTTGGTTGAAAGGTATAAAAGACTTCCTACTACTTCTCTGTAGTTATAATTTTCTTCTTTCTTGGGTGTGTTTCTATCTTCGTTTTTAATTAAAGGAACTTTGACGGGTTTTGCCTTATCCATTCCATATTGTTCTAAAACATGCTTTAAATATTCCTTTTGTTTTAATTTTATTGACAATCGATCTCTTGAGATTTCAAAACCAACAAATATTTCCGGTTTGTACACTACTGTCATTTTAAATTCTTCCTTTAATTGTTTTAGAATTATTTCAATTTCTTCCGAATTATCACTGATAAGTATTCCGTCATCGACGTATATACCTAGTATTATTTCTTTATTAACTTTTTTAAAGATACATTGTTCACTCATGAGAGGTAGAAAACCTTTTTCTTTCAGAAAATTTGCGAAGCGTATATTCCATCTTAGTGAAGCTTGTTTTAAACCATATAAAGCCTTTTTAAGTTTGAAGACTTTTCCTTTTCGTTTAAAACCATCTGGAGGATACATGTAAACCTTTTCTTCCACATCTCCATAGAGGAAAGCCGTTTTTATGTCAAAAGTTATTATTTTATATTTTTTAATTGTTGCTAAAGCAAATAAGGTTCTTAATGCACTCGTACTGATTACAGGACTGAAAGTTTCTTCGTAATCTATTCCTTGCTTCTGTTCGCAGCCACGTATTACAAGACGCGCTTTATATCTCCCATCTTGTTTAATTCTGAAAACCCATTTTCCAGTCAAAGGCTTTTCTTCCTTTTTTAAATCTTTTAAATCTATTTCTTCCCAGGTATTATTCTCTTTCAAAGATTTCTTCTCATCTTCTATAGCCTCTTCCCATTTTTGTCTATCTGGTCCTGATGTTGCTTGGCTGTAAGTCAACATGACATAATCTGTGTATCGTTCTGGACATTTCTTTTCTCTCGTTGATTTTCTTGAAATGACTTTATCTTGTTTGAATCCTTTTTCCGTTAAATCTTCACTGTTTTCAGTATTTTCTTCTAATTCATCATTTTGATTATTAGTTGATATTCTTATAGGTGTCCTTGCTTCTTCTGCATCAGTCCATTCTTCATCTTCAGTGTCAATTTCTTCTCTATCTGACTCTTTCTCTTCTTCGGATTGTATTAGTTTTATTTTCGTATACTTTGTTTTATCTTTATTCTTGGTATTAACTTCTTCATCTTCTCTTAATTTTGGTTCTTCAAATCTTACATCTCGAGCTGTTATTATTTTTCTTTCTTCTTGATTCCAGAGTCGATATCCATTCGATGCATATCCTACGAAAAAGAGTTTTTTACTTCTTTTTTCAAGTTTTTTAATAGGTCCTAGTATTTTGACATATGCTGTACTTCCGAATATTTGCATTCTTTCTAAAGTTGGTTTTCGTTTTTCCCAAAGTTCATATGGAGTACAGTTTATAGTTTTTGTGAATAATCTATTTAATATATTCACTGAACAATATAGAGCTTCACCCCACATTTCCTTATTCATATTTGAATCAAATAGCAATGCTCGTATTTTATCTAGTAGAGTTCTATTTAGTCTCTCAGCTCTTCCATTGAGTTGTGGAGTATATGGTGTTGTATTATCCAAAACTATTCCTTTATTTTTGCACCAGGTCATAATATTTTTATTCATGTACTCCTTTCCATTGTCGCATCTTATTTTTGAAACTTTAAGATTCCAGTGAGCTTCAACTTGTGTTATATATTCCTTTAGAAAATCTTCTACTTCAGACTTCTTCTCCAGCAAGTAAACCATTGTATAATGTGTAAAATCGTCCTGAAAAGTAAGGAAATACCTTTTTCCATTCCAAGTCTGAGGATCTATCGGCCCACAAATATCTGTGTGTATAATTTGAAGTGGTCTCTCTGCTTTCGTTCTATTATCTCCAAATTTCAATCTTGATTGTTTGGCTTGTTGACAAACCTCGCAGATCTCTTTAAATTCTTCCATGTCTTTCTGAGAAATTTTAAATCCTTCACTATGGTCAATTGCCTTCTTCATCTTTTGGATGTTAGCATGTCCTAACTTTCT
This sequence comes from Cyphomyrmex costatus, assembly GCF_001594065.2. Lineage (NCBI taxonomy): Eukaryota > Metazoa > Arthropoda > Insecta > Hymenoptera > Formicidae > Cyphomyrmex > Cyphomyrmex costatus. Next base: position 1,189,927 of record NW_017276833.1, on the reverse strand, counting down.
GTGCCATATTCTTGCTTGATTTTCTCTATTTTCTGTAAATAGCGATTCATCTTTATTTTCTAGTTTTAATTTTACCTTGAAGAGCCCATTAGATAATTTTTCTCCTTTTAATTCTCCATCTTCTGATTTTATTATTACTTCCTTTTCTTTAAATATTACTTCTCCTCCATTTTCTGTAATTGAACTCACAGACAATAGATTTGCACTTAAGTCGGGTACAAATAAGGCTTTTTTCATGCTGCAATTTTCAAATTCTATTCTTCCTTCTCCTTTAGCCTGCATCGATTGTTCCATTTTAGCCACATTTATTACTGTACTTGATCTTCTTAAATCCTTGAAGAAATTCTTATTATTTGTTAAGTTTAACGTACTGCCTGAGTCTACGATCCATGAAGTCGTATCTTCGGTCATGCTACTTGTTAAAAGTGCTAACTTACTAGTTTCGGAATCTTCTACTTTAGTTTGTTTTTTATTTCTGAAGAAACAATCTTTTTCTACATGATTGCTCTTTTTACAAATATTACATTTCTTTTCATTATTTGAATTATCTTCTTTGCAAAATTTAGCAATATGCCCGATCTTATTACATTTAAAACAACGTACCTGTTTTTTATCCTTTTGTAATGCTTTTAATTTACAAAATTTTGCCAGATGTCCAACTTTACTACAGATATGACATTTCTTTTGTGAAGCCTTAAAAGCTATTCCTCCTTCTTCTTCTTCTTTAGGATGACGTCTCTGTTCTTCTCCCAAGAGTCTTGCTAACAAGTTGTCCAGTGTTTTTCTCTCTGTTTCCGTAGATTCCCAAGCACTAACAAAGTGAGAGTATTCTTTTGGTAGAGTAGCCAATAATTTCGAGATCACCATATTGTCATCTATTTTTGTATTAATTGCATTTAACCTGAAAGCTAAATTTTTTACTTTACTAATATAAGTAGACATATCAATTCCTTTATTGAATGAAACATTATAAAATTCTTGTAAAAGTTTGCATCTCTGTTGCTCGGTATCCCTTCCGTACGTGTTACAAATTTTTGTCCACATCTGGTAAGATGTGTCACATTCCATTATATTCAAGAAGGGTTTCTTATCTATGGTTGATATTATAATTTTTTGCGCAACAGCATCTTTCTTTTTCCATACTCCATTTCTTTCCCCTTCGGTTTCGGTTGTTGCTATTTCTATTACCTCGTTAGCTCGAAAGAGAACTTTTATTTGGAATTTCCAAATTTCAAAATTTTCAACTCCTACTAATTTCTCAATATTATAATAGTCTTCTGCTATCTTTGCCATTTTTTTTAAATATACTAATTCTGATTCTTATTTAAAATTTTACAGCCTTTTATTACAAGTAATATCTTTATTCTTTTAATTTATAGATTTTAATTTATTCTTAACTTTACTTTTGTTTTACTTTACTTTTACTTTAACTTTAATTTTATTTTAAATCTTTACTTCACTTTTACTTTACTTTACTTTTACTTTAATCTTTAATTTTATTTTAAATCTTTACTTCACTTTTACTTTACTTTATTTTTACTTTAATCTTAATTTTATTTTAAATCTTTTTTACTTTTACTTTACTTTACTTTTACTTTAATTTTAGCTTTACTTTTACTTTCGAGTTCTAACCTTTTATTTAAATTCAATCCTCTTAATTTCCTTATATTTATTTACTATCCTCTATATTTCTTCTTAGTTTTTATAAGGTTAAGGTATTTATCTATGCTTACTCTGATCGGTGTCCAAACATACAAAAAAAAAGACATGCCCCTTTCCCAGCAACACATTCAACTTTTTTTTTATCAGACTTTCAATATTATATTATTTTTTTTTAAAAAAAAAAACACAGTTTCTCTTTCTTATTATTTAATAAATTTCTTAAATTTTTAATGTTACAACAATCTTTCTCTTTGATAATCTTTATAATATGATATTATTTCTATTGCCCTTGAAGCTACGTTCTGGGCCCATAACCTGTTGAAGTATTTTACTTATTACTTAGCTTAAAAGCTAAGATTGCACAAAATACAATCTTATTTTAATCAGCATCAGCCAATTACCAAGAGAAAGATCATTTATAATGAGAAACGATTTAATCACAAAAGGTGTTTAACACGCTTTACAAAGTCATTAAACATGAAGAGAATCAGTTTTTACAATAAACATATATCAGCATTTATAACAGTCAAACAGTCAAATGAATCAGTAGATGACTTATAATAAACTTATCTGTAACGGTTAACAAACGTCGTTATTGCAAGGCCTTACAACAGCACACAGCTCTCACACATCCACTCGGTACCAAGGTCCGCCAGGAAAAGGGACGAGCAACAACGATGTTCAACCTTTACAATAGACTATCGCTTCGATAGAGCCATCTAACTGAATCTAATCATATCAGTAGTCGATAATTAGCTTGATGTAAATTATCTCTTTTCCAACAATCTGAAATCAAAATGTAAAAAGATTTCGTTAGTATATTGTATTATCTATATCCGAGAATGGATTGAAATGGATTAAAATGGATTCAAATTTTAAGAAATACGGATTCATGAATGTTAAAATGAATCCTTTTCAATCCGAATACGTTTTTATTCATTTATAGGAATTGCATGGAGCATATCTGTATACTTTTCAATCATAAAATAATATTAGCTTTTTCGGTGCGTTTGTGATCATAGTGAATACTGTTCAATTCATAGTTTTGAGTAGGAAACGCAGTTTCTCAATTCATTTGTATCCAACTGAATTTAATTGAATCCAATTGAATTCAATTGAATCCACAAAAAGGTATTCGCTATTTACCATAAAATACGAATTCGAATAGACAAAATCCAATCCATTCTCGGATACTGGGTAGTTAATAAACGAAGGATTTGTCAAAATTTCAATTATTAAAAAAATAGCGACGGTTTAAACAAAAAGTTCATTTTTCAAGGTGTTCAAATTTCGTGTTTTTTACCGTAAAAAAAAAAGTTTTTGATTAAACTGAAAATCCTTTGTTCATTAACTAGCTATTATCATAATAAATAAGTGGTTCAAAATTCGCATTGATCGTATTGATAGTTTTTTAATAATCGTGTCCACCGCAAAGGCATTTTCAAAAAATCACAATTTCGAGACAATCGCGTTAGTTTAAACTTAGTTTCTTTCATGTTTGAAATTTATTTATTTAAACTTACATCGAGTTGTCGATTCCGGGACCATATTGTACCCCTTCTGCATCCTCCGCAGCTTCCAGAACATCGATTTGTGCTGTCTTCGAGCTATTCTTCCGTCCTTTTGGCTTCTATTATACCGAGCGGCAGATGCACGACACAACAGCAACGTCGCGCTATAAATAGTTATATCTTCGAAACTAATGCTCCGATCGTTGCGAAATTTGGTGAGAGTTTTCTAGAGACTATGTACTTATAGAATATGCAATAAAAAAAATGTTTTTTTTCGACCAACACGAGTGCATATACATAACCCCTTAATATCGACATATAGTATCTATGATACAATAATAAGTTTATTTGCCTTGCTTACACTGCTTATACTTTTATACTTAGAATGAGATAAATATATTATATATCACGGAATGGAAGTAACTCGTTACTTATAACGAAGTTGGTTACAAGTTATTTTTTTGGTAACTTTGCTGGTAACAGCGTTTGTTTTTTTTTGGTAACTGTAACGTAGTTACATTTTTTGGATAACGGTAACGGATTTTACAGTTACTTTTATCGTTACTTTACATACGATTGGACACGTTATTCTGTTATACCATAACAATTACATATTATTAATTCCGACAGCTATAATTTTTATTTAATACAGGCGTATAAGCATTTAGTTTAACTTAATCTAAACATCGTACACATTTGTTCTAATTGAGCTGTGTAACTTTATTCTGTACATTTCTGTGTACATGTTTGTCGAGTAATTGCAAAACACACATCTTTTTGCAAAATTTCTGTTATACATTTTAATTATAGCGTTATAATTTTCTTACTATCAAAATATTTGATTTACAGCTAAAAGTATAGATTAAGTAAAAATATAGCTGTAATATAGATTATGTGTATTTCTAAATTTATCTTTTAATATTTAACTTATTTTGTATTTCAGATAGTCCTATACAATCCTATATAACCTTCTAGTATTCTAAAAAGTATTAAAAAATTCCTGAAATATCTTAACATAGTTGTCAACTGCTGTAGCGATCCTGAAGTGATGTTTGATAGTTAAGAAATATATACAATACCATTATTTCAGAAATTATTTTGCAATTCTATCTTCTATGTGATACATCGGACATATGTATATCTCAGTTTGCTGCGTATATTTTACTGGTTTAAGAATTACGAAATTGTGTTTAAAAAAAAACCAAAAAAAATTAAACTATACATAGTGTCAGTGTTATACATGCTGTATATGTATATATCGCTTTTATTAACGTTTGAACAAAAAATACTGCAAAAGTACATTTTCAGATAAAGTAACGGAAAAGTAACGAAAAGTTACCTTTCGAGTAACGGTAACTGTAATGAGTTACTTTCAAAATGCGATAATTAGTAACGGTAACTCGTAACTTTCTTTATTCCATAACGAGTAACTGTAACTTTAATTTTAAAACGAGTAACTTTCTATTTCCTGATATATGTTGGACGTGCGAGCATGCGTGCGTGCGTGCGTGCGTGCGTGCGTGCGTGTGTGTGTGTGTGTGTGTGTGGGTGAAGAGAAAGAAAACAAAGATGCTTAGTGTAAAAAATGTAAATAAAGCGAATAAACTTACTTTCACAAACTCTCTATGACAAATATGTATATCTTTGTAATGCAAGTAATCGGGAAAAGAAATTTTTGTGTATTGAATTTATGTGGGTGATTATAAGAAGAAGTAAAATTAAGAGGTATACAAAGACTATTTTATTGTATGCAACAGACACAAAAACAGACAGTCAGACAGAAAGTAGCGACAACCGTAAACTCCGTGTCGGTAACGTAACGATCGCTGATGGTAAGCATAAACGATACTCTTCCTCTCTTTTTTGTATTTAGAGTACATGGATTTCTAAGGACAATGCCGTTAGCTTGGTGTATAACGTAGTGGAGGGTTGCGAGGTCTCGTAGATCTCCGTACAATTTGAGGTGACTGTACTCGATATGGCGGAGATCTTTGTGAAGTTGGAGTTGCGGGTAATGTCCAATAACGCTCCTCTGAAGTGGACGGACTCGGTGGTGAAGGTGGTCCTCGTGGTGACGGTGGAACCTGCAAATTAGCTTTATTGTGGAATGTTTGTGATATCGTTATCATAAAAATGAACTTTACGAGGCTTATCCTTCTCTTTTGGCCTCGTGCCATTAGACTGGTCCTCAGCTTTTTTCTCACTAAAGGCGCGGATATGATCCACGTGCCTCTTGAAGCATATCTGCCCTCATAATCTATTTCGTAATGTAGATCGCCCAATCGCGAGACAATCATACCTTTGACCCATTTATCCAGACGTTACTTGAGAAATCGTTATATGCTTGCTTTCTATTCTATTGAACTTGATATATGTGTACTTGTGAAGAACAGGAAGTGCATAAATCATAATTTTATGGATTATTGATGCCACTAATTTATTGTATTCAATTATATTGCTTATTTTAGTGACGTTGTTTTAAAATTTATGTTATTTATTTAATAAATTATATGATTAAGAGAGAAAAAGAAATGCAAAAAAAACGCACAGATAATTCTATACATACAGTCCTAAATTTTTTTCGATCTTCATTCCTCGAAGGCATCCATATCAGGACACTGGACTCAAATGCCGTTGCAAGGATAGGAATATGGGGATGACCTAAGCAGTGATGAGAATCCACCTATACATTAAATGAATAAAAGTTATTTTGTGCAACACATACTACGAAGAATAAAAATTTGTTTATCAAATGCACAAAATGAAAACACTTTACGAATTTGTAATCTTCTCTCAACCACTGTGCCGCAGTTCTTTTCTCCTTGTCATAAATGAATATATCACCACCATCGGATGCAGATATAATAAATTCACTTCTAGGTCCGAAAAAATTGATTCCAAGTATAACTGCAATCACAACACATAACTAAGACAACTTAATATCTACTATTAATTAAATCATATTATAATTATTCAAAGCGTCGCTTTTTCAATTACATAGGCGAAAAAAATATGAAAAATGTACATAAAAAAATCTTTAAACAATAGTCTCAGAATAAAAATTAATTTACAAATAAACCATTCAATAATGTTACTGTATGCTACTTCTCTTTTGAAATATACTTAAAATAAAAAGTTCTAAAAATAAAAAAAGTAAAATACCGGGAATATAATAATAATATAATTACGTCTAGAATATCTGTCGGCTATATCAGCAGGTACACCAGGTACAGATCTAAATTGATTGCTTTCAAATAATGTATGATTCGAATTTCCTTCACATGACCACATTGATTTATCAAATAATAATATTCTGGAAGAATTACACGATGTGAGAATCTCTGTCCCATCGTGATTATACATGGCGATTGTTCCACGGCCGTACCCATAATAATCCTTCAAATACATGTAAATTACATATGTAATTAAAACTCATGTAAAAAACATAAACACTAGTATTTCTTTAAATATTGATAAACTTTTCAGCAATAGGTTTGAATCCAACTAATACATACCTTGTCATACTTGGTGGTCCACAATTGATAAAGTGGTTTCGAAATATTTCGCAGATCATACACCCTTACGTAAAATGACCGCTGACACAAACTTCATTACTATTAGAAGGATTACAATGTATACTTGTTAACGTACTATTTCGAAATTTCTTTATATCGAGCAATCTATGGATATGAACATAAATGTATTTAATATTATAATGGATATTAGTATATATAACATGTGTATTAAAGAATAAAAATAAACACTTTTACCATGTAAACTCAAAATTTATTAGTATAACTAATACAAACATGAAGCCTATAACGGTCTAGCTTGGATCTTTAATCGTTTACATATAAACTAGTGCGGTATCATCACCAATTAAAATAAATTATTGCGAGGAATATTACTAAGGCCTCGGTAGTCTAATTGGCTAGGACACTTGCTTAAAGCAAGGTATCCGGGTTCGACTCCCGGCCGATGTAATATTTTTCACAATAAGAAGAATTATTTCCAGATTTATTATTTTCAGATTATTAGAATTGCGTTTCAAGACCAACGATAGTTCGACGCGCAGTTTGGGGGGACTACGTATATTAGTTAATTATTCATTTGTTTTAATTCGTGATAGTACCGCGGTACATGTAAGCAATTAGAGATCCAAGCTAGACTGTTGTAGGCGTCGTGTTTGTATTAGTTATGTTCTTACACATATTAACGGTCTTTAGTATTGAATATTGTCAAAATTTAGTATTGCGTCTATGTAGAATTTAATCGACTTATTCTTATATCTACTAATCAACGTAGATTAATTTTGTTTTAACTTTTTTTGTTATAATGGTCGAACCTGGATCTTTTATGCCAGCATATCCTATTTTCCGTTTGTTGAGTTTCAAATGTATACGATTCAACAAGATTCTTATCATTTTTTCTTGTCCAAAGTATAAGTTGAACCAAGATTAAAATTAATTTACATTTTGAAAATAGGCATTAACTCCGGTGCAAACAATATAAGTATATTTTGGTTTAACTTATTGTTCCTGTTTTTCTAATTCTTGGAATTAAAAAAACTGAAACAATTATGGGAATTAAGAAAAGATTAACAGTAAGTTGAACCGAAATAAACCAATATTACTTTGGTTGAACCGGGCTATAGCTGTCATAACGGTCCAGTCATCTTTCAATCACAATGTGATTGATTCGCATATACGTACACAGGACGATCCCGTGCTACACTTAACGCCAGATAATGGTCGCGTTCAGCAGACTCAACAGTTTTATAATTATTTTATGACTCTTCGTTGAGATAGGACTATTTCTTTAGATCAAAAAGTATAATCCAATCAGCGAGACGAATTATAAAACGGTTGCAAAACTGTTGAGTCTGCTGAACACAGCCAATACAACGATTTTTGGTAGAAAAAAAATTAATATTATATGTAGACATTCTGCATGCTATAAACAAAGAATATATAAGAAACATTATTACATGTGAACTTTTTAATAACAATTTCTTACTTTGGTGTATCCTCCCGGATATCTATGGATGAAATTGAGCCGTTTCCAGTAGAAAACACGACATAGGGTATTTCAGGATGCACAGCTAATGACCTGTCATTCATAAAATATTGTCTACGTGAATCATGAAGGGATAATTTATAGTGCAACAATCGTTTCCATGATTTGTATTCCAGATCTAATAAATGTATATCACCATCGAAAGTACGAGTGACCATAAAATTTTCTACGTCTAAAGGCAGCCATTTGACCTAAACACATATATTATTAAATTGAAAAGATTAATAAAAAAATACAATTAAATCAGAATAACTATTACAAAACATTCAAATAGCAATACTTTATTATATAATATAAATATTATACATACCTCGCTTATTAGGAAGACATAGCCATTTGGAAGGCAACAACACTTTTTCCTTGCAGCCCAATCCCAAATAGAAATTGTCTCGCCAGAGGCTCTTGCTAATAAGTTTCCTTTCTGATTGAAACTTAAGGCATTTACATCCTGTAAATAATAACGAAACTTTAATACGTATAGCTATACATGATTTAAAAAATCTATAATAATGGTCCAAAAGTAATCTATAAAACATTGTATATAATAAGTCAACATGTATCAAAATAAATAATTTACCTCAACGTCATGGAGTTTGTACTTAAACTCCAGTCGATTTACTGCATGTAAAGAACTACAAAATCTTCTTTGGAATAATGGATTACTACCTATTTGTCGATTTATTACTTCCTGCACAATGAACCAATTAGGAGGCGGTTTCTTTGTTTCTAAATTATCCGATAACATGTTTTCTTCTTTTACTTTTTCTACTATTACTACTGCTTCTGCTTCCTCTTCTTTATTCAATTCATTCTTGTTAGCAACAAAATATTCATTCGAGTCAGCTGTAAAAAATTTAGAATTTAAAATTTTATCAAAAAAGTAATGCAAAATTTATATGTAAATTTACATATATATAAACTTTGCATTTATTTTTGATAAAATTTAAAATTCTAAATATATATATATATATATATATGTACGTGCGTGCGTGCGTTGTTACTAGCGAGAGTACGGCTTATGAAATTAGACTAAATCGAACTGAGCTGGAAGGATCTTTTTATTGACTAAAGAGGTGGAGTCTTCTATCAGAGCTCCAACCAATAACGTAAGATTTTAAAATACCAAAAATGTACGTAAACGGGGTAGGGAAAAACTGGAGAAGGTGACGATGACTCATGCAAGAGTCCGTTAAAGATGAGTCATAAAATAAGTTCGTTAGACATATAGCCCTTTTTTGCCTATAATTCTAGAAACATCATAAAATTGAATATTCAAAAGAGGTTCTCAAAAGGGAATGTAATAAACTTCAGATTATATATATATATATGTATATAAAATAGATTTTGTATATATATAATCTGAAGTTTATATATATATATATATATATAATCTGAAGAGAAAGAGAGACATGTATATATGGCTATATTACTGAACAAAACCGGCGCGTCAAGTATGTTGCTGGATTCTCTATAATTTTCTATTTGTTATAGAGGTAAAACTACTTTTTCAATTTTTCTGCTCCTCTTATTAGGCTATCTATTACATTTCGTTTTCTCATTCTGGGGAGAATCACATTAGAGGTTAAAAAAAAATCGATTTTTTTTTTGCATAAATCGCTAGCTTAACAATCCAAGAATACGCTGCCAAAATTTCAAAGCGAAATTCGCATTCGTTTAGATTTTATGAGCATAGAACCGAGCGTTTATCGGGTACAGGCTACAGACTCGAGCGCACAGCAGGTATGGCCGCTTCAGGTAGTCGCTCTTTGTACTTACGTAGCTCCCCTTGTAGGGAACCCTACCTTTGTATCTTTCTTTTCCAATAACGATATAGAAGGTACTAGAAGCGTCAACACAACGGATTATTTCGGTTATATTCTATCTCTTAAAAAAACCTTTTTTAAAAAAAGAAAAAAACATACGCCAAGTGCATAAAAAAGATATTGAACTTCTTGATCCAAAACAGATATGAGATAAATATAATTGACCAAGTGTATTCTTCATTACGCCAGTCACATATAAGACAGACCGAAAGTGACTACAATTGTCAACTGTATTATAGTGAAAAAAAAACTTGGCGTGCCCGGGTCGCATTAATTGTAAACATTATTTCAACATTGTATTTGTATTATGAATTAAAATAACAGACATATGTATACAGATATAATATATACGTATAACATAGTGATGTAAATTGTGAGACATGAAAATATATTCACAAATAATAGATGTGATGTAAATTATGGACAAGTATAATATTTAGATATATATTTTAGAAACATTATAAATAACAACTTTTTATGTTCAGTAAGCAATTATTAACATCTTTTCTTTGTTGAATTATTGTTTTCGCATATATAGTGCAGTATACTGCAGAATATTGCGATACAACCAAGGTTCTAGAATATTGAATGACATAAATCGGACAAAAAAATGCATGTATTATATTCATATCTCTGCATCCAGTGCACTTACGGATGTGACTATATTACCTCATTTTAATCGTAAAAATCTATATATATCCCCATATATTCATTTTTTTTAAATACCAATTTTTTAAACAAAATAACAATTTTTTACTATAAAAGCGTTCTCCTTCCTGTAAAAGATACGCTGTAGCGTCTCTTCGACGCCATTTCTGATATTGACTTTTTCCTCATATGATTTTTTTTAATTTTTTCCTCATATAGTTTTTTTCTCATATACTTGATGGGAGACGCAACCGCGTCTTCTGATTTACGCATATATTAACATGATATACATACGTTGCGTAGCTTACACTTTTTACACTCAATATCTTCACTTTTTCTCTCCTCAGCACTAGAATATATATGTATATCAGGTGTGTAAATATGAAACCGGAATTTACTATTAGACGGCCATATAGGGGTGTCAATGTAGTTGCTGTCAGACCGCGTCATTGACGCCATTTCCTTGTTCTGACATCTGACAAAGATTTCCAATTCACAACAATACAAGTTTCATACAACAGTATAGTTTTTAATAGCGTTGAACATGTTGAATTTGTGCCTGGAAACTACGATTCGCGGACAGCAATTGATTTGTAGCCACAATAGAAGGAATAAGGAATAAGAAATTTTAGCCTATCAAAAATCGGATACATAGATATACATAGTTTCTGACAGACTGAAATTTCTTATTCCTTATTTCTAATTCCTTATTCCTTCTATATTGTGGCTGCACTCTAAAGATCACTGTAATTGAATTAATTGTATACAAGACATGATTGCTAGATTCAGTTAGATCGTTGACGACACCGGCGATCGCAGGTGTTCGATTCAGTCGACGAAAATCGATTCGTTATTTCGTTGAGAATCACGAGGCCCTGGCTCGTGATAGATAAGAGAAGGGAGAGGGAGAGAGAGAGAGAGAGAGAGAGAGAGATTTTGAGGAGAGAGAGAGAGAGAGAGAGAGAGAGAGAGAGAGAGAGAGAGAGAGAGAGAGAGAGAGAGAGCTGCGAGCACACCGCACCTTTTAAGCTACATTCAGAAATAGCTTACGTTACATATATATTATAGTAAAAATGTTTCTAAAAGTTATCTGAGCATAATTCCTGAACGCACCCTTAATCGGCATTTCGTTCGGAGTAATTAGGAGGAATCAGGAATATCTCGGAATAGAGACTCTCTGACAGAGTCTAGTCATAAGGTAGTAATACTGCTCGTGACTAGTATACCTATAGTATAGAAATGCAGTTTTAAATTTACTACTAGTGGCACTAATAGTGGGTGCTTACGACAAATGGTCGGATTTCTAATCCGATCGAACAGTGGTACTCAGGCCGTGTTTCGATATGCATTGCCAGTACTCAAAATCTATAGTTTACGTTACGTATACTATAGATTTTCAGTACTGGCAGTGCATATCGGAACATGCCTTCAATTGGTGCATTTCATTAAGCTCCCTAGCTTAATCGGATTTTGGTGCCTGTTCAGAGGTAATCGGATTGAGTTGAACGGATCGTGAAGAGGTACATGCCTTCAATTGGTGCATTTCATTAAGCTCCCTAGCTTAATCGGATTTTGGTGCCTGTTCAGAGGTAATAGGAACAATTTTGCGAATTTGCGTATGAACTTAATAAAAACAGAGTGCATAAAGACAAAGAGATACATACGATAACTATTATTCTAATAATTATTGTGTATTTTATTCTAAAATGTATATCAGTAATGGAAGTATGTATAGTATAGTAAAAGAATTCTGGAAATTAAATCTCACTTTATTAATTTTTTATAAAATATGTATAATAAAATATATTTTTTGCAGAAGTATAAGATTTGCCAATTTTTAAATATTCCATACAACAAATATATCCTTTCTTATATGTACCCTGTGTAAATTAATAATTTATATAGATATATGTATAATAAAATATAAAAATATATTTATATATTTGGTAAAATATGAAAAGATTGTTATTGCAATATCTAGTACAAATTGATGAAAAACGATACAATTAACATTTTGAACTAATAATCTAATAAATAAACCTTCAACAATTTTCTGTAAAATAATATATTGTTCTGAATCGTTAGTACTCTTTGAATTACGCCGCGATTAAATATATTTAATCGCGATAAAAATATATTTAAATATTTGGTAAAATATGAAAAGATTGTTATTGCGCAATATCTAGTACAAATTGACGAAAAACGATACAATTAACATTTTGAACTAATAATCTAATAAATAAACCTTCAACAATTTTCTCTAAAATAATATATTATTCTGAATCGTTAGTACTCTTTGAATTACGCCGCGATTCATAATAATAATATATTATATGATAATGATATATGATCATAATGATATGACTACCACGCGATTATACTCATTCGTCGCGTTTTCACTCAGAACGAAAGAATCTGTAAGAAAAATGCGGGGATCGGCCTTGTGAACCGAGTTATAAGCGTTAAAGTTCGAGACTTTACAGGTAACATATCTGTCATCCCGATTCGATATATATTATGTAAATCTGTACACATACGTGTACACAGTCGCAAGTATACTGCACACATAATATAAATATTCAATATGGCGATGAAATGTTGCAAGTTATTCCGTTTGGCGGACATGGCAGTACACGGAACATTTTTCGTGACCACCTTCAGGCTGCTTTCCAGCTACGACACAAGTAGACACTGTGTTAACACAGTGAATCATTGCATCCCTGTTGTTTGCCTACGTTAAACGAGGATGAAACGATTCTCTGTGTTACACAGTGTCTGATTCTGTCCTTGCTGGAAAGCACCCTCAAGTCTACACAGTTAAGTCTCCTTACTCTTACTTCATGGCCGAGTTTACTCTCCTGGTTCTAGTCTTCTTGGTCGCTTCCATGATAGCCCATTAGTTTAAAATCATTATCACGAGAGAAAATTGGAAGACTACAAATTTAAACCTGGAATATCAAATGAAATGTTTGATTTTTTAAAGTATAAAAATATTCTCTTTTAATAAAGAAACAGATTTCGAATGTGGATTAATATTCGTTAAAATATTTATGTTATACAATACAAAAATATATTTTTAATTAATTTATGAGATATTATGTTATATAAACAGTTTTTGTTATACAATACAAAAATTTATTTATATGTTTGTTTTAATGTAATTAATGTTATATGAACAGAAAATATTTAAATTTATGTTTTATATATTTATTTTCCTTTTTTTTTTATTCTCATTAATTTATTTTATTAATCGTTATAATTAATTAAACATATATTAAATGTAAGGAATTTTTTATTATATATCTATTATTTTAATGTTTTGTATATAAAGATCATAATATTTATTTACTCTAATAACAATTTTTATTTATACTGCTGAAATATAACGCTAGAGTGATTCAAATATGAGCGGGAATTGCCCACTTTTAGAGGACCAATCAAAACTGGATGTCTTATGGTTAGACTTCTGTTAAACTACAGACTCGGGAAAAAATAACCTGATATCACTGATATCACCTGATATACTATCAATAACATGTTCGAATTTACGTATAGATAAGGCGAATAATTAAGATGTTTGTGGAAACTTACAAATATAACGCGGTAAAAGTGTAATTAATTTTTTTAATTACGATTCGAAGGTTAGACGATGACTGGCAGCTGATATCGTCTTTATCGTGTTAACGAGCGCTACATATCGTAGCGCAGGCCATGCCGAGAAAAATACATCGGGCGCTTTCCAGCGGTGCCGGGACTTGAACCGGAGTCGGCCTCGAAGTCGCGTCCATGTTACGAGGCAACCCGTCTCGCCGCGGAGCTACACTACACAGCCGATCCGATAAGAGACATAGTTTTATATCCGACAATATATTGTGTTCTCCGACAAGTATTGACTGTTGAATAGTGAACTTGACAGAAACCGTCGGAACATTGAGGATAGTTGAGCGCAGGTTGCACATTCCCGTACGCCCGTGAAATTTAAAATACGATGTCTTGGATAAAGGAGCACTCCTTGAACTGGTTTCAATCCCTGGCTTTAAGGATCATCAAGACCGGTAAAGTGCCTAAGCACGTGGCATTTATCATGGACGGTAACAGACGTTATGCGAATAAACAGAACTTGGAGAAGAGAGAGGGTCACTCGAAAGGGTATGTAGTTTTAGAGAGAGTCTTGCAGATGTACTGGCCCGGGTTATTTATTTTATCTAGCATCTTATATTTTTAATTTTATTTACCACAGATTCGACAAAATGGCTGAGACGTTGTACTGGTGTATGGATCTTGGTATTGTAGAGGTCACAGTTTATGCGTTCAGTATAGAGAATTTTAAACGTAACAAAGAAGAGGTCGATAATCTCATGGACCTTGCCAGGCAAAAGTTTAAACGCCTCTTAGAAGAGAAGTATGTGCGAAATGAAAATCCTTTTAATTTTTTAAATTACAGGTATCTCGTGGCAACGCTATCGATTTTGTTATTACAAATTCATATAAACAATTTTCAGAGAGAAATTGATGGATATGGGAGTATGCATTCGCGTGATTGGTAATTTATCCATAATTCCAGAAGATATATGCAAATTAATTGCTGAAGCTATGACTGTTACTAAGGAAAATAATAGAGCATTTTTAAATCTTGCTTTTGCTTATACATGTAAGTATAATCACATTGAACCATGTTATTTATGTTTACACTAAGGCTGCATTCAGGCAATGCGCTATCAGTGCTATTACATCATCCTGTTTTTGTTTTACATGCCCTAAACAGTTAAGATAGGATGATGTAATGATGCTAACAATATGTTGTCAAAACACAGTCTAAGGCCAGAATCAGACTATGCATTGAAGATTGAGATCCAAGATTAAAATTTGACGAAAACAGTAGAAGCTAAAATTTCTTCATCCTCATTGGTAAAATTTCAATCTTCAATGCGTAGTCTGATTCCAGCTTTAAAACAGTTTGAAAAAATCGTTGGTATAATGTCTAATTAGCGTACTGTCTAAACAATTAATTTTCATGATGTATACAAAGATATTTATTTAATATTTCATATAATTTATATATTTTTTAATATCATTGTAGCAAGGGATGAAATTACTCATGCAATTAAGGATATAATACAAGGCGTAAAAGATACTGATATCTTACCAGAAGATATTACCGAAGATCTAATTACTGACTGTTTGTACACTTACAAGTCTCCAAATCCAGATTTATTAATTCGTACTTCAGGAGAAACTCGACTTAGTGATTTCCTCATGTGGCAAGTAAGAAAATATATTTAATTTGTATGACTTGAATCTATTTATATTATATTTGTAATCAAAACAGAACTTTGCGTTTTTAAACTTTACCCAAATTTCTTTTAGATTTCCAACACTTGTATCTACTTTACCGAAGTATTGTGGCCTGAATTCAGTATATGGAATTTTCTTAGTGCAATTTTTTATTATCAAAGATGTTATCCTCACTTGCAAAAAAATAGAAGTTTGAAACCAATTATGCATAATAATAGAGTATCCATGTATATTGATAAGTTGCATAACAAACGCGACAGTACAATCGAAAAAATATATCTATCAGCAGTTCAATCCTAGAAATAAATAAATGCTATTCTAATAGATAAAGTGTCAGGTAAAGTATGCTGAAAATATGTGTTGCATACATTTTCTTCAAATTAACTTCCCATTGTAATGTAGTATATTTATCCCAGGTAATTTCATTCTATTTAGAATTTGTGAAATTATTATAGCAATTGAATTGTACCACGTCTTGTTGCATTAGTAAAATTAAAAACATCTACATTTATAAATATATCAGTACATAAATATGTCAGTTTGTAGCTATACGTATAAGAACTAGTCAACTGATTAAACAAAGACAATTACATGTGAGAACTATAATGTCAAAATTTATATAAATATTCGTTTTGATACGTTTTATAGTATCGTAAACTCAGGGATAGATAGCTACAGATGCTTCCAACTACATAAGATGTTTTAGAAAACGTGAAATAATGATCGAAGTTTTTGAGATTTGTTAACTGAGTAAGACCTAATATTGAAACGTTTGAACAAATACTAGAATGTTTACTTGTACGGAATCGTTTTCATATTTCTCTCGTATAAAATAAATTTATTCGTATGAAGAGATCAAATAATTAGAGCAGATAAAATTAAGTTATGTATTATAAGTAATTTGTCGAACAATCAATCTTGCCAATAAAAAAATTTAATAATGAATTATAACAATTTTAACAAACATTACTATTCTATTACAATGAAATATTTGTTTTCTGAAACGTCGTATCATAACTGTATGTAAATATTGATAAAATTGCTTCCATAACGTATCATGTCAATACAACGCATTTATATATTTATTTATCTCTGTATGTATGTACATTCCATGCGCATTAGTTTTCCAATTATTTTTTATTGCCATGTGCATTGGAGAATTGTAAAATAAAACTGTAAAACAAATGTATATAATATAAATTATACATGTGTGCAATAAATAATGTTAATCGTAATAATAATAATATTAACGCGCGTGACTATAAAGTAACTACATAAATATATGAATTCTTTGCGTTGCAATATTTATATAATTTATATTATATTTTTCTCTCTCAAATCCAAGAAATGTTTATAGTACGGCCTATACAAATATTTACAATAATTTGGTTTATTATGTATTAATGCACAAAGCAAATAACAATACTTATGAATGTACATTTAGTGTCAATTATTTTACTGAAAGAAGCATCAACATTGTAAATATATACAATATTCAAACAATAAGTGTTCTTCGTGATGAAGTATGATTTAAAATATATCTACATGTGATAAAATTTCTTCACATTATAGAATATTCAACATCTTGCGTGATATTTGGCCTAATATAAAATATTCTAATATCTATATATATATAATCTTATTTACAATTTAATATATATCCTTTAAAAACCTGATTGTGCTAGATAAGATAATAATGGTAAACCTCTGCGATATAGATACAATTCTAGTATAAAAATTTAATTCGCTTTTCTAACTGTTGGAGATATTTATGCAATTATTTTTTACATACTCATTAAAGATATAGGAACATGTTGGCACATCTCTAATAGCTAGAAAATCTTTGTATACAATTGGATGAAAATCTGAAAATTGAAATGTTAAAATTATATTTGTGTTCGATTTTACAGGAAGACAAAAAAATTGGTTGAATACACAATGTAAAAATAATTAGAAAAAGTTTTCATTCGTTGACAGTTTGTAAACATAATTGTTATATTATTAACTCTACTCTTTCTTAAAAGTCAATATTTTTACTTCGATAGAAAGAGAGGAGGAGGGGGGGAGGAGAGAGAGAGAGAGAGAGAGAGAGAAATCGTTCAATTGTATCCACATCGAAAGAAATACAATCAATTGAGACAATCGTAACAGAGATAAATGTGGCATCTTAATATTACGGTACGCGTTAATATGACGCTGAATAAATGAGCAGCTGAATAAATTTGTGACCGTCAAGTTCATAAATTCAAATATGTGATATCATCATATTTATCGCACTGTTGAAAGCATCATCTCAAATGACCATTTACCCACTTTGTACAATAATAATACTTAAATCAACTTTCTTTTGCGCGTCTGCTTATTTCGAGTTATAAGGGGGATAACGTCTCGAGACAGGTTGTCTCTGTCTAGCTAGAAAAGATTGACCCTGTCCTGCACTAAGCGCCGCGAGGCGCTGATCCATCACCTCTCGGTGGCAATTCCCGCCCAGTCTATGAAAGGCAGTCACCATCAGCTTCTCCTCCATCTCTCGTAGCAACCTGGACTCCTTCATGGAACGTTCCATGTCCTCGATCATCTTGCGCTGTTCCATCAGCTGGTTGCGCAACATAACAACCTCGTTCGGCGAAGAATTATTCTGCTTCGGGTCGAGGCTTTTTATGACACTCTTGGCCTTTTCAATATACTTCTTGTGGCGTTCCTCCAGCGCGGCGTTCTCGTACTTCTTCCGCGTGAGTTTCTCCTGAAGAGCGAAGGCTTCCTGTTTCTGAGCCTGCAAAGCACTCTCGCGCTCCTCGAGCTGCAGCGTCAGTCGTTCTTTATCAGCTTGCACTTTCCGCAATTCGTCCTGCAGTTGCGACAGTTTCTGATTCGGGCCTACGTTGTCACCACTCTTGCTGTCACCGCTAACTTGAGCACTCACGGTTTCCTCCAACTGAGTCTCCAATTCCATTATCCTCTGATTTGCTTTACGAAGTTGTTCTTGCTTTGTGTTGAAACGTTCCTCAGAATCCTCAAGTAATGCTTGCATATTCGGCAGCTTGTCCTCATTGCCGTTCAATTTTATCTTCATCATCTTGTTCTCCATCTGTAGGCAAAACAGCTTTTCCTTGATCTCAAATGGCATCATTTCCGACCCGGAAACGCCAGTGCTATCGGTGTTCGGCTTCGCCATGTTCTCGGCAGCTTGCAACTGCATGCACTTCAACTCTTCATTCATCTCTTTCAGTGTGTCCCTTTCGACAATCAGCCGATCTCTCTCCCTCTCTACAGCACCTAGTTTCGCTTCCATTTTCTTGCAGTCAAACTCCAACCGATCGCACTTGTTGCTTTTCTCATCCAACTTGTGATGAGCTTCTGTGCGCTGTTGCTTGCATAACTCCAGATGATTGCGCAGCTTCGACGTGAGCTTGACTTCTTCCTCGTACTTAAATTTGAACTGTATATTCTCTTTATTATTGTCCTCCAATATCTTTAACTGCCTCTTAAGGTCGCTCGCGTCCTCTATCTTCTTCTTGTACGATTCTATCATGATTTCATATCTTTCCACTTTGTCTGTATTCTCTCTCAAGGCATCCACCTCGTCCTTCAAGTGGTTCCTTTCGTCAGCCGCCTTTTGTAGATTCTCATTCCTCGACTGCAGCTCCAGCTTTTCCTTTTCCAACAGCTCCACCTTCAATCTATAATCATCTCTGGACGTCTCCATCTTGAACAGTTCGTCCTTCAACGCTTCCACTTGCTTCCGCTCGGAATACTTGAAGGATTCCTCCGGATTTTCAAACTCGTCCAGCCGCTCCTGAAGTTTCTTATTCTCTGCGATCAATGCGATCTTCTCTTCTTGCAACAGAGAAAGCTGTTGGTCGAGCTCGTGGCACTTCTGCGCCAGCTGATCCCTCATGTCCACTGCCGCCTGGAAGTCAGCGTAGAGCCTCTGTTGAGCACTGTCGGGCACATCCGGCACCAGAGACTCGAAGTTCACCTCCTGAATACTTTGCATCAGCACCTGCTGCACCGTTTCCTCCATACCCATTATCCTGGTGATGAGCAGCTGCTTCTGGTTACAATTGACGGCGCAGCCAAGAATCAGCTGCAGCAGACGGCGCAGCTCGTCGCTGTCGCAGTGCTCGCCGATCTTGATCGCGTCCGGCCTGACATAACCGGCTAGCTGCTGGTTCAGACACTCCACGTAGTACTCCATCACCGCCTCCACGATTTTCTTCATGTTGCTCACTCTGAGGCGCCAGTTGGTGCCCACGTCAGTCTTGATCTTCGCCTTCCATACCGCCGTAAACCATTCCGGGGCGATTTTAGCCAAGGCTTCGGCTAGAGCGACCCCGTCGCTTATCTCCTCCACGGAATTATGTGGCGCTTGAAGATCGAAGGTAGCCAACCACTTGATCAAGTAGTCCAACTGTTGCCGATGGTCCCCCATTTCGTTACTTTTCTTACCTGGACCTGGGAAAGCTCTGAGACTCTCGCTAACGATATGGATTTCGTCAAATTCCGCTAATCGTGTCGTCCTTGTGACCGTGATTCTCGGTCGAATTCATAATCCCGTATGTCGTATAACGTACCGAATCGGGACGCTGCTGCGGGTCAGGTGGGATCGTGGTGAACCAAGGGCTATCCGCTCGCGTGCGTACCTCAGCTAACCAAGAAATGCAAAACGGCCACTGTCATCGCGCGCCGTTACGGTCCGATAGCGCTTTATCGAGGCGGAAGTCGCGAAGTTCGAGCACCACCTCAGATAACAGCTCGTAGCGCACGATAATTGTATCCCGCATGGCGCACGTCAGCCGACGAGAGGAACGTCCGGGCTGACCATCATCGTTCTCCTCCGCACCGCTGGAAGATAAAACAAGCTTCGGTCACATGCACCTTGCATTTTCTTACCTCCGCAGGATTTAACGACTGCCTCGTTCTAACCATTAATTACCGTAATGATCTCGTGGAACGCGTCAGATTCAGTGGGAACCTTTGACGTTTCTCTCTTCGGAAAGCGTGACAAGTGGGAGATCCCAAAGGGTTGGGATTGTTGGAAATCCAGCTGTCACGGCTGAACCTTTTAATAATCGTCCATAACAGCAGCGGTCGAGCAAGAGGAGCGATTCGAATGATCGAGATTGATCGATCAGGCACGTATTTGCTAACGAACGAGATATTTATATAAAAAGAAAGTAGAAAGAAGAGCAAGAAACGGAGGCCTGATTGTGTGACAGGAATAGGATACGTAATGAAGTATTTATGTGTGCGTGCGTGCGTGCGTGGTGTGTGTATAATAGACAGGTTAGGATAGAATAGTTATTATTAATTATTTTCTGTAATTAACCTTGACAGCTCTTATTTGAATAATTATCGTTAGGACTTTTATTATTGTAACAAAATAACAATAAAATTATTTTAAGTTCACACAACAATAACTTATAGAAAGATGTTAAAAGTTGCGATCTGTTACGATCTCCATTATTTATGAATTTGGTTGCTGTTTATAATTAACACATAATTAACATTATAATTAATGGAAAAGTTGTTCACTAACGACAATTACTCGATAAAAATATCATGAAATATTACAAAATAGAACTCATAAATAATAAGTCTATGATAAGATTAGACGATAGTTTTGATTGTTAGAGATAAATGTGTATAAGCAAAATGAAAAATTTTGAAAAAATTTTCCTACTTTCTTTTTTTTACAAAATAACTTCACCATGTATTGTATCGGAAAAGCTTAAAGTTGTACATACATAAAATAAATTGATTTTTCAAAGCTCTTCCTATATGTTAAATTGATCAACTATTGGAAATTTAAGTACTAAAATTTTTTAATTATCCATTAAAAGTATCCAAAAAAATTATTTATTTATAAATAAATAAATACAATAATAAGTAAATTATTATTTTATAAATTTATTTTTTTCCTCTTTTTTTAACTTCTAAGCTCATGCATGTAATATAATCAATTTTTGTTTCCAAATTAAATTATGCAGAGAATTAATTTTTCTTGTGTAAGATGATGAGACAGCAGTTTATTTTTCCAAATAAGAATATAACATCAACATTTTTATGGATGTATTATTCTTTTATAAAAATTATTTTTCTTTTTTTAGATTATAAAATCATCCTAAAATGTTTTTGGCAAGAGTTATTAGAAAATCGGCAGTGGCGATGAGTCCAATGAAGCAGAAATGTAAGCTGTATTCACATCATGCACCTTCAAAAACTACGATTCATTCTACCATTCCTTTGGGATCCTTGAGATTCTGCAGTGACAGTCCACCCAAGTGTTGGAATTGCGACTACGTGTACAAGTCCAAGATATTCTGCTCAAAGTGTAAAGTATTGCAGGAATTGCCGCAGAACTTGAATTATTTCGAAATCATGGGAATTAAAAAGAATTACAATGTGATAGATGAGGAAATTCATAGAAAATACAGAGAGCTGCAAAAAATGCTGCACCCCGATAAATTTAGTAATAAATCTGAAGTAAGTGTTTATCAAATAAAACTTAGACAATCTTCTCTCAGCAGTTTCTTAATTTATTTTTACTGTCAATAGAAAGAAAGGCAAATCTCAGAGAAGTTGTCGTCTCTAATAAATAAGGCTTACAGTACGCTGATGCATCCATTAAAAAGAGGATTATATCTATTACAATTAAAAGGTATATCAATACCAGAAGGTACAACCAGTTTGAATCCAGAATTTCTCATTGAGATCATGGAACGTAATGAAGAGATAGAAAACGCAATAGAGAACAAAGATAAGGTCTTGAAGCTAACCAAAGAATCTAAGGAACTGCTCAATAAAATGTCAAAGTAATCTCCATTTTTCGTGGCTTTAAATCTGTATTAAAATCATATTTAGTACTTAATGTTGTTTCTATTCTTTTTACTTTAGGCAAGTGGCAGAGGCGTTCAGTAAAGAAGATATTGAAACGGCAACAAAGATTTTAATAAAAATGAAATATTATGATACTATATATAATAGATTAAAGAAACTAAAGCATGATTTAGGTATAATAGAATAAATATATATATATATATATATATCATTTACTTAGTTGATTTATCAATATATTTTTTACAAATATTTTTTTACAATAAAAAATTTAATTTCTTTGTTAGCTGTATAAAATGTGAAAAACGTTCTTCTATTGTATTATATTCCTATATACATATATTATACTTATGTATTTGTATGTGTGTATGCATGTATACTATATATATATATACACACTCATGTATATTTGCTTATGTGTTTGTTATATGTACAGATGTTTGCTGAATACAGTTTAAAACTTATACAATCACATTTTACTGCATCAATAAGCTTACGTATTGCAAAATTATAACCTAAATACATCTATATGAGAAATATAAAGCAGGATTGACAAACGGATTCTAAACAGTTTCAAACATAATATGTTGCCTAATTGATATTTTTAATATGTTTGAAATATATCTTTTATATAATACATAGTTTAAGGTCTATATTAAAGCATTAAAAATATATTTTTAAAAGAATATATTCTTAAAAAAAAATTTTTTTTTGTTAATCCTGACATAGTCATGAAAATTTTACATGAGAAAATAGAAAGTCTACATAAGAAATACTTAATATATATTTTGTCACATTCACATATTATCTATTTTCCATTGCTCTACCCACTGACATATTCTATCTATGCTATTCATCAACTCGTCTGGAGTATCATTTGTAAGTTCATGTACTAATTCTGGCTCAAACAAGTCTCTTGCTTCTTGGATAACAATTTCAAAAATTTCAGCTTCTATATTGCTCTCTAGTTTCTTCTTGCTATAACCTCTTGCTTGTAGACGGTCGTATAAAATAGTATTGTTTGTTCTGAGAACGAATACAATGTCAAACCAACTTTCAGGAAACAAGTCAGCACTGTGATAGTCCACGATTTGTCCTCCCCTTCTCATCAATTTCTCCATAAGTTGCAGTAACTAGAAAGATATAATGCATTTGTTAAATATTATATATTTCATGATTAAAAAACTACAAAAATTAAAATTATAAAGGACAAGATCTAATATTCGTATCACACTAGCAATAGACAATTGCATCGCGTGTTATGTTTCTTATGCAGATTAACTTTAATCTCGGTTCAATTTGCTCTTCGTCTTTTTCTAATTCTAAAAATTAGAAAAAGATTAACAGGAAATTAAACCGAGATTAAAGTTAATCTGTATTGGTAGAAACAGACATTATAGACCCAATATAAAATTAACTTTAACCTTGGTTTAATTTTGTTTATCTTAATAATTTATTATCTTAATTAAATCCAGATTAATCTTGGTTTAATTTGCTCTTTATCTTTTTCTAATTCTAAGAAATTCTTAGTCGAGATAGATCCAGGCCTTGATCAATCAAAAAGGAACTACTAGCTAGTATCAATGTACCAATATTGTATACATTATAATTGTGTACCCAAGTATAATATCAGAAATTTTATTTTATGATTATATTTCTCTTATAGTTTGAATATCACAATCTGAAAGTCTAATGTAAATTATCAGAGAGTCATGTGAGTCATTAACGAAATATAACTATAGCAACAAGAATAATTACCGCGTCCTCGTTCAGCACGCTGCATTGTAACTCTTCGTCATACTCGCTCACACATCCAGTCTCAATAGCTACTTTACTGATATCGACCCAGTTTAGTTTAGTCTTTTCCTGCAACGTTTGTGCCATTGTGCTCTTACCTGTACCAGGAGTACCTGAAAACATTGGCAATAATTATTAAAAATAATTGGAATTTATAATGAATAAACAAAATGATGTCAAGGGCGATTAAAGAGTCGAAAAGAATTTTCTTTTTGACTCTTTAATCGCCCTTGACATCATTTTGTTTATTTTTTTATAACGAGTCCTTATTTTTTTTTTATTAATTTATAATGAATAACAATTCTATCACATACCACATATTAAAATGTTCGGTGCGCTCCTACGCATGTTCATTTTGCTAAAATATAAATGTGACAGCAGTCAGATTGATGCGAATTTTCTTCTTTCTTTGTTAATGGCACGTGGCCCTTCCAAGCTGTTGTTGATCGTGTTACAACACAATAGCGATGAAAGTTAACAATCAGGAAGTAGAAATTATAAGGAGACTCCACTCCCACTCCAGAGAGAAGCCTGAGAGCGGCCATGCCCGGGATTTAGCATGGACATAGAAATATAGGGACAGAGCATAACGTTGCGGGGGGGG
>NW_017276833.1:1164139-1164618 GCF_001594065.2 Cyphomyrmex costatus | reverse complement strand
TCAGTATCGCAAAATTACTAAGAAAAGTATTAAAAATGGCGTCGTTTGCAGACGAAATATGAAATCCACCAATCGTCTATTAGTCAGCCATTTTTAATACCACTGAATGAATGTCATGATTGGCTGACAATCAGCTAATCAGGACGCGGAACATCGGTTGCGCTTCTCTGATATCTAGGCCTCTAGCGACGAGGTAATACATGCCTAAGTCTGATTGGCTGTTATTGTACGCATGCGCAAGTGACAAGTGTGATATATGTGCATGCAACTCTAACCTCTAGCTGGGTTTAGAGACCCTCTAACAGAGATTGGCCATCAGGCGAGTCCGGCATTTCCTAGCGAAATCCTACAAGTGAGAGAGAAATATAGGCCATTTCACTCTTTCACTCACACGAATATGTGCGTTCGTATGTGATCGTTTATTCAAGTTGATTTGAGTTGATTCAAGGTTGTGTTCGTGGTTTTTGCTCAGTACAAAA